>NC_056731.1:1120311046-1120611046 GCF_019279795.1 Protopterus annectens | reverse complement strand
GTAACTGGAACACACCATTCTGTTCTCCTTTCAGTAAGTAGGGATCCGAACCACAGTTTGCCAATCCAGAGTTACTATCTTTGTCTTCTGTGGAGCACTGAAAGGCAGATTTACCATAACACACCATAATATCCAACATCTTCCGTAATTCCAGCTCAGCCCTTTTCACTCCCATAGTCTTGTCACATCTACAGACCTTCATAAATGGAAAACAGTTCTTTCTTTCACTTCTGACACTTCATTCTCCTTGAAAGGTATGCACATCAGATTTAAGTACTTTTCAAAGTATTCCTTCTACTGCTTGTCATTGTAGCTATCAAGGTCAACATTTTTCCACTCATACTGAGAACAGTTGGATAGCATAGTTGGCTTTAGGCACCAGTTAACCCTATGGTTGATGGGAGTCCACTGTTCGTGGTGAGCCCCCATCCACAGCAAGTTATCTTATCTTTATGTTTTGTAACATGTCTGTCAAACCAGCAAGGAAAGCTGTAAAGAGATCAGTAGCTCACAGTGACTGATATCAGTGCAAACCTTGGATTTTAAGAAGAATTAATGCTTCAAATCTTCAGGAATAGTTTTCTCTTTTAAGGAGTTTTTATAAGTACTGGCAGGACACTGGATAGTTTATCAACTTCTTTGCTGAAGAATTCAGTGCAGTGCCAAAAATAATAGCAGAATAAAGGCTCAAAATCAGGAGCACATTTTAAATATTACTCTTATTCAATTAAAAAGTTAATAGAATAACACATTTTGCATTAGCATGCCTTTTTTGGACAATAAGAAGCATAAAACTCTGATGTCTGGATTTATTGACTGTCAGTAATCCTGAGTGATATATCGGCAAGTCAACCTTTTTATAGACAGAGCAAAATTATGAGCAAAGTCAGGGAAGGTCTGTGAAATCAGAGACAGTGCCATGTATGCATTACTCCCCAGTGAGGTAAATAAAAGTGACTTACCCCTGCTGCTGTTATGATCTGGTGTGGCTGTACCAGTGTTGCACAGTGTATTGCTATTTGCTAAAATAAGTAGAAAATTAGTATTGCTCTGGCTTATACATGTGTGTGTGTGTGTGTGTGTGTGTGTGTGTGTGTGTGTGTGTGTGTGTGTGCAAAATATCACTGATTTTTATCTGTGCACACACCCAATAACGTATCAGTAATAAATGCAGCTAATAAGTAATTATATTTCAAAAGTAAGGCATAAAATGCATCACAGAACGGGACTTCCAAGATGGCTGCATATTGAGTAACAGCTTAATTCTAGCTCTCCCAGTGTGAAAACAGAAACTCAGCAGAGAAGGCCAGTAGACTTGTGTTTATGGGTAAATGTTAGTAACTGGCTAGTAAGTGCACTGCGTGGATGCCAGGAAAAAAGAAATACAGAGGACCTGAAAAAAAATCAGCTACAGAAAGTGAGGAAGAAACACTAACTGGAGAAAGTTCTGCCGCTGTTCAGAAGAAAGCAATGCAACCTCCAGACATGAATTCCAGTAACCTACAGAAAGATATAAGACAACTGCATACAGACCTGATTAAAATAAATAAAACACTGATGGAATGTATGAAATCCCCACTCTGGACCAGCAATCAAGGAGCCTGAATCCATACCTGGAGAGGGACTTTCACTTGAAATACAAATTGATGCACTCAGTATTTCCAGATGCACACCTCTCTGCATCAAACACGATTTCCATTAAGAGCACACAGGGACCACAGTCAGGCCGGGGTTTGGATTTCTCTGTCTGTCTCCCTCCAGGACCCCAGTAAGACTCCCCACTGGCCCAGCTTCAGAGTTAAGTCCTCAGCCAAGTACACAAGACAAGTCTTCCACCACTCTCTCTGTGAAACCAGTGCTTTGTGTCCCTGATCCAAGTAACTGACACACACATACACACACACACCCTTTGAGATTTGATTTGCACACACACACACACACACACACACACACACACACACATGCACACCTGGGAAAGGCTGGCACAGGTTTACTAGCTATGCCGCCTCCTGCCCAGACTATAAGGTAGTTATCACTGCCACCATGCATTACAAAGCTAGCTACCTAAGGTTCTTGCAAGGGTACCCAATTATACTGAGTGAAATTAATATTAATACAAACAGTAATGTTGACCAAACAGCAAGGCTTTCAAGAGTGGCCAGAGCTGTCACCAAATAAATATATGAAAATACTCTCAAAACTTAATATTTTCTAAAAATGACCAGCCACAATGAAAAGTTTAAAAATATTTAATAATAAATAAAAGAACATGAAAATACTAAATATCAATTTACAGTAAACACTAGAGTTTCAAACACAGAAAGTATTAAACAGTAATCAAGAATAGATAGTGAGACTAGCTAAATACTGTTTTTCTATAACTGTGTGAAACTTTCTGATGGAGAGTTTCACACAGTTATAGAAAAACAGTATTTAGCTAGACTTCTAATATTAAAAATATTATTTCTGTACAGAATGACATCACACACATCTGGCCATCTGACTGTTTCCCCACACTATCGCCCATCACTAGAAGCTACTAGGATTTAGCAACTGTGTGCTACAATCCACACAAATAGGCATTGCTCAGATGTGGTGCAACTGCTGGAATTCATGAAACCATTTCACACTTTCTACAGGGGCTACCAGCTATTCTCTAGCATAAACATTGTGTCTCTGGCACCATTCAAAACTTTGGGATAACTTCTTTATGGCGTAACCCACAAAGTAATTTAATTTCAATATATTTTGTAAAGTCAGGTGGATTATGATTAACCTTTTCACTTTGTGTATGCTGTTACAATGTATACATTTAAACAGTTACAATAATACATGTACATTGCTTTCCCTTTCAGCAGGGCACACTGTTGATACATTTTAACACAAACAAACATCACCAAACAAACATCACAAATACATTTGCAGCACAAGCATCTGTACAAATCAGTTTGATATACAAATGGCATATAATTATTTGCAACATTGCAGTTAGCTGTGCTGGCATATGTTACAAATCCACTGCCCTATTTCTCCCTGCATGGCTGGGAGTACCTCCTTTCATCACAGAGTATATCAACACAAACAATAAAAGGCTGGAAAAATGGAAGAAACTTTAAACAAATATTCAGATGAGGTGATAAAACTGAAAAAAAAAATCAGGCTGAAATGAAGACAAGACTGGGTGAATATGAGACTGCTCAGGAAGAGATGTTTCAAAAATAATAAAATTAGAGGGCACACATAGGGAACACCTGGGATTTTTAGCTGTACCAGAGAAGCTGGAAGGAACAGACTGCATTAATTTTATAAAAGCACAAATAAGCAACTGGACTGGTATTCCACAGTAGGAGTTATTAGTTGAAAGAGTACATCGTATATATCTGCTCCAAACCTGGCTATGAGAAAGTAACCTAGACCTTTAATAGTAAAGACGCAATCCTGCCAGCACGAGTTGATTTTGACAAAACTGGGGCAAAAGGACCCAGTACTGAAAGTGGGAGACAGCAGAGTGTTTGTGGAGAATGATTACTCATTGTACAGTAGGCAGAAAAGAAGCAGATTTATTCATCTAGTCAGGGAATGTCGAGATTCAGGTATGAGATTCAAACTGCTGCACCCAGCTGTCTTCAAAATATTCTTCCCTGGAGGAACAAAATAATATTTTGATAAAGTACATGCTAAGGAGGAAATACAAAAGTTTGTTGAACAAAAAGTGAGCTGTGAAACAGAAAAATAATCTGCTTCTTGTTCTGGTAATAAAGGCAGCAGAGAGATTGTACTTGTGAAACTTTTTCCAATATTTCTTCAGGAAATGTTGGAGTGAAGGAAGGGAGCAAGAGAGTTGATTAGAAGAATCGAGAGTATGTTGGAAATGAAGCAGAGACAGGATTTGGGAAATGGAGATGCACAGTAATAAACCCAGTAATTTAATGTGGGATTACAGTGCAATAATTATATCTGTGAAATATGACAGGACAAGAGTATCTGGAAATATTGGACTTTTTCAGAATTTTTTGGACTTGTGGGGGACTCTAAAGCATATGTCCTACTTCATGTCATTAATGTTCAAAAAATGTTTTGAGGTGGGGAAGAGGAGGGAGAAAGTTAATTGTAAGTAATGAAATTGTTTTCTTGCTATTTTTGTGATGTATGGTTTTCTTTGCATGCTATAAAGTAAAGTTTTCTCAGTTATTTTTAAGTGTAATGGGGGTGTAAACACTGTTCTTTTTTTCTTTTCTTTCTCCATTCTCTCTTTCTTCTTGTTCAGATTTAAGAAATGTAGGCAATGCAAATGAAAAAAGCCTGTTAAAAGAGCACGACAAAAGAAAAAATGAACGTGCTTTTTCTCATTTTTGCATGGGAAAGTGACTGAATTAGGGACCTTACATTGATTTAGTAACACATTTTAAGAGGAACCAAGTAAATGAAAAAGAATATTGAATTTTATGAGACTTTTTTCTAGAAAATACAAGTATGTTCAGTAGCAGTTTTGCAGCTGGTCTTCATGTTTGTGTGGAAACAATCTGGTAAAGAGAAACTGGCTGCCTGGTTCTGATGTTTCCATGGAGACAATCTGATAAAGAGAAACTGGCTACAGTCTGGTAGAGAGTGATTAGCAAAAGAAAAAAAGCTGAGAAGAGAAATAGGCTTGGAGATACTGTTCTCTGAAAGCATTCAGTGGTTTTCCCAGCTGAGAGAGCTATAAAAAAGACAAAACCAATTGGCACTTAGTAGAAGCACAGTCTGCACCATGCGTTTTAACACATCTAACCTTTCTTTTAGGTTAATCCAATTCTGTGAGTGTGGCTGAAGTTTGGGACTTTAGTTCCTATTAAGAGGGTAAAACTTCAGCATTTGCAGATGTACATAATTTTGTGTGTTAGTATTACATTAATAGGTTTAGGGAGTTATTGGAGTGTGTTTGTTTTTTGTTCGAGGACTTTCAATAAACAAAAAGTTTTGTAAAATTTGACATAGGCTCAAATGGATATGGCAGGAAACAACTGTATAAAAATTCAGCCTGTCAAACAGTGTATAAATGTAACACAAAAGCTGGACCTAGACATTTAACAAAAAGATGTTATACATAAAAGGTGGAAATAATAACTTTTTAATGGAATGATGTTTTATGTAATGTCTTTAAATGTCAATGGCTTCACAGATAAATATAAAAAAAGAAAGAGTAGTGAAGAGTAGTTAAAAATGTAGCGTACAAATGTTACAGGAGACCCACTTAGAAAGAAATGAACATGTGAATTTGATGAAGGATGGTTATTCAGCGGAATACCTGGGACAAAAGAAAAGAGAAGTACTTACATTTATTGCAAGAGGAGCTGCAGTAGTGATAGAAGATGATTAAAAAGATAATAATGACAGATTTGTAGTGCTAAGGAGCTACTGGCAAGGGAGGAGGATTATACTGATGTATTTAAATTCCACCTAAAACTGCTATAATGGAGATTAAGAAAACTCTTGGAGAAGTAATCATTTTTCAGAAAGGAATATTACTTATAGTTAGGGACTGGAATGTGATTTGCAGCACTGAAGATTTTTCGGGGGGGCCCATAAGGTAAAGTATAACAAAGCAGGGTAGATGTTTTAAGAAATTTATGAAAATATTTGGCATGGAAGATGTGAATTCAGTAACAGGAGTTCTGAATGAATTTACATTTTCGTCCCCAAGATATTAAAACAGGGCTAGGCTAGACAGAATTTACATTTCACAGGAACATGTGCATTTAATTGAAGGTCTTGATACACACCCAATAACTATTTCAGATTATGTACCAATAATAGCTAAAATAAAAACACAGGGTAATGAAATAAAAATGAGACACTGGACATTATTCAGGAGCTATTAGAGGATAGAAATTTCTTCTGAAAATATAGCTAGGGAGTGGGATAAAATTAAGGTGGAGTTTAAAAATATGCTGGAAATAAAAGAAAGAGAGCTATGGTTAAGACGTATCAAGAATTATTTAGAGGGACTGACAGATGTTAAAGTATTGCAGAATAGAGGGAATCACACAGAACAAGAAGAGGATCAGCTGCAGAATGCGAAGCAGAAAGTAAGGGATTGCCTTGATAATGTGTATGAGTTTAGAAAGATTGCTGTTAAGCAACTGTTTTTTCATAGTAACAGTAGAACACAAAAGTTTTTAGCACAACGACTCAGGCAACAGAAAGTAGAAAGGGCTGTTGCTAAGCTTAGGGAGTCTATATCAAGGAAGGTAACGAGATCCTGTAGAGGTATTAGAAATATTGTAGAAGTTTTATGAAAGTCTGTATGAAACAGAGAAATATGGAAATCAAGAAAAGATACAAATGGAATTGTTTATGGAAGAATTAAATATGCCAAGGTTAGAGGTAGATGAGGCTCAGCTACTAACGGTTAGGATAGGAGGAAATGAGATAAAAAGTGTGATGTATAATCAATCTACAGGAAAGTCCCCTGGAATACATGGTATTCCTGTGGAAGTATGAAAGTTTGGAAGCTAGGAGGGAAAAAACTGATAAAGATCTGGAAGGTTTTGTTTAACAGTATTTTAAGAGAAGTACCAACATCCTAGAAGAAAGCAGTGGTAGCTGTAATACCTAAAGGGAGTAAAGATCCATTAGACCCAGCTTCATACAGGCCCAATTAAATACTAACCCAGGATTATAAATTGTTCAGGTCTATAATGGCTAAAAGAATGACAAAAATAATGCCAAATTGATAGATACAGATCATTGTGGTTTTGTGGAGGGGAGGCAAACATTTGATAACATTAACAGAACATTGATGATCCAGAATGAAGCAGAATGTAAGAAAATACCATTGTTGTTGGTGGGTCTTGATGCAGAGAAAGCATTTGACAGAGTAAGGTGGGACTTTATGAGCAGGGCAGTGGAAGCATTTGCATTTCAGAAAAAAATTATAAGGTTGATTAGGAGGATATATGAGGGATCGGATGTGAAAATTAAAGTGTGTGGGATCCTCTTTGATAATTTCTGCTTGAGCAGAGGAACCAAGCAGAGGTGTCCTCTTTCCCCTTCATTATTTGCATTATATTTAGAACTACTGGCAAAGAAAAATAAGCTACTCAGAAATTCAAGGATATAACTGATATGGTAGTCAAGAAAAGCTGACTATATTTGCAGGTGATATTATTTTATACTTGACAAAACCAGAAATAGACTTTACAGTTTCAGATCTTTTCAGCATAAAAATGAATGAAGCTAAAACAAAGGCAATAGCAGTAAATTATGTACCCACACACAAACTGGTTCAGTAATGTCCGTATTTATGGGGACATGATAAAATGAAATATTTAGGAGTATAGATTAAACGTTATTCTGGTGTAGCAGCTAAGAATACGTGGGAAGAGACTAAACAAAAGATAATACAACAATTGAGAACATGGAAGCTTTGTGATGTGGATATTAAGATACAAACAGTCAAAATGTTTTTACTCCATTTAGTCTTATACATGAGTCAGGCATATTTTTATCAACCAGAGGAGATGTTGTGGATAGCAATTAATAAAGAGCTGAAGGACTTTATCTGGGAGGGGAAGATGGCAAGAGTCAAGTGGGATAAACTGATTCTTCCAGTAGAACAGAGTGGATTGAGATTACCCAATCTGAAGGGTTATTTCAGAGCTACACATTTAAGCTTCCTATACATAGCTCGAGCAGAAAAATGCAGTTCTGTGGAAGTGAAAGGGATAATGTTGAAACAGGAGGGAAGCTCAAGAAACAAGGAAAGACTAGGATTTTGGATGCAGGCCTTTAAGGAGAATAACAATAATCATACAGAATATCACACCCACAAAGTAGCAAAAAGTTATCTAAGAACTAACGTGACACAGGAATGAAGAAAGTGGATACTGCCTTTTGCAATTAGCAATATAGGCAATAGGGGGCTGGAATTTATTGGAGAAAACTGGCAAAGGAACCAAGGTATTGTAAGCAAATAACTAGAGAGGGAAAGGTAATAGAATGGGAAGAGGCCAATAATTTATTTGGACTGCAGGTTAGAGATTGCCTTCCCTATCAAGGACTGATGTCAGAGTATAGGCAAAGAGAAAGAAATGGGTGGGGGTCCTAAACCGGTAGAGTATTTAGTAGAATCTAGAACAGAAGCTGCCATTAAAAAAGGCATAATGAGTACACCATATAAAATATTGCATGATAACTATAAGTATCAATCAGAGGAGGTTAGAAAGGATTGGGAAGAGAGATTAGATAACTCAGAAAGAAACAATGGGAGGATATATGTATGTCTCCCATGTATGCAACAAAATGTAGAAGATTTAGGGGTTTTTTTGCTTGGAAATGTTTACATAATTTATTTTTTTTTTTACCCAAAATAGACACCAGAGAGTTTTTCCTCAAGTAGACATCAAATGTTGGAGGTGTGTTGGGGAAGAAAGAGGTACTTGGGAACGTATTTTCTGGGAGTGCTGTAGCTTGGTGGACTTTAAGGATTCCCTGCAGGATGCACTGTTGGATATGCTGGGTGGGCAGATTAGTGTGGCGAAGGAGATGATTTTTTTTGAGCTGTGATACAGAATCAGAATTGCTTAGACATGGTAAGGCCTTGCTGTGTCTAATTATGGTGGCTGCCGAAAAAGCAATTACTAGAAAATGGAAATCAAAATCTAAACCAACTATATTAGAAGTAGTGAATATAGTAGCAGAGATAAAACAACTAGAATTGAGATCTTTAGAAAATGGTAGGAGCAAACTACATAGAAAAAATGGGCATTGTGAGAACAATACATACAGGGGAGGAATGAGGTTTCAAAGAAGGCAGGATTTAAATGAGCTATGTAATATTTGACTGAAATGATTGGGTAGATTATAAGTGATGTATAATGTTTGCAACTGGGAGTGTGTCAGTACGGTTTGTGATGTAAAGTGCTTGCAGCTATGATTGTGTCAGTGTGGTTTACTTTCATTTATATAAATGTATGATTGCTTATGTTGTAAGTGACAGTTTAATAAAGATGTTTCTTGTTTAAAGGGAGCAGGAATTGAGTTATGTAATGTTTCTTAGGTTGTATGAGATATAGCAATATATGCGAAGTATAATCTTTGTTAATACAGTTTAATTACTTTTGTATAAATGTAAATTTACCTATGTCACAAGTGATAATTCAATAAAGGTGTTTAAAAAATTTCACAGAACATTCAGACATTTAGATTTTCTAGGAGACTGGTGGCCCCACTCTCCAGACTGTATAAATGGATTCAGGGGACTTCCTTACTCATCCTTGACAGTGAGGGGGCTCCCACAAAAGCTGTTGCTGGTTGGGGAAAAATAAGAAGAAAAAAATTATTAATTTCTGATTAATTTCTGTGAAATAACCTAGTTAAGGATAAAGCTGATAATGGCCTCTGCTCTCAACTGCATCAGTTCTAATACCAGCCCTGCTCAAATGTTTATGTACAGAAAGCTGCTGTGGGTTGTTGGGGGGGGGACAACTGGAAATTGTGTGGTTATTACTTATTTTCTTCACAGTCCTTAGAGGTGTGCACAGGAGGTCATTATAGCTTGTATTTGGGCTGAGAACAGTGGGATCATTGTTTCTTTTACTTTTCTGAGAGACCTCAGAGGTGTACAAAGAATGTTACTATAGCTTTTGTAGGGGCTGTATACTTTCTATGAGCAATAAAGTAGAATACTTTATGGTAATCATTATTTTTTCACTTTCTTACAATCACACATCAGCAACTTGTACAAGTGGCTGCTTTGAGGGTTAAGGGTGAGTAGTGAGGAGGCATACTATGTATATGTATGTCAGCAGTCAGTTGAAATAAATGACTGTGGCAATTTGAACCTTTGCTTTCATTCCCGTCTAACAAAAGAGGGATGCATAGGCAGTGATTCTTTTTGAGGGGGGTTAGAGAGGCAGGCAGTATTCCCAGATAGGACCTGTGTATTCCCACAACATTTGGCTTGTTAGTTTATTGTGAGCTACTATTTTGTCGGCTTTGAACATTAAGCCTTGGTATAACTTACGTCTTCCTTAAAAGACAAAGACTGAAATTCTTTTCTTACTCATGAATGTTAAGTTGTCTATCTCGCCTTCATTCTTGCTGGATGGGTTCGGAGCCGACCTCCTCTAAAAGCTCGAGAGTTGGTTCCACCGGCTCGAGGCTCCCCTATATCCCACAATGCTAGGCGTGAGTTACCTCAGATCTCGTTTGCCGCTACAGCGATCGAGGTGTGTTTTCTACCGGCTCCAGGTTAGTGAAAGTTTAAACTACCAATCACAATAGCGGGCTCCCCTGATGGCAATAAAACGATAGATATAATCCAATGAATGAAACGCTGTTTGTTCTTATACAAGTTCAAAAACCATTTATTAATATCGTAGAGTGAGCGCTTTCGCCATAAGGCTTTATCAAACTCTTAAAACAGTAAAAACTAGTTTAAAATCCATTATAAAACGTACAATGTACTTTCATTGGTCAAAAAAATACGTCACAATTTAAAACCTTAAAGCAGTATTTCATATAGAATACACTGACTTCTAAATATTATGACATAGATACAAATCACTGAATATGTCAACAATGCATTGATTGAAATGCAAAATATACATAAAAAATAATCCTTTGCACATTTCGATTTCTAAATACATATGGTAGCCTGAATGGTGGAAGATGGATAACTCAAAAATTAATGTATGTAAAGCCCATATATTCACAGGGAGCCAAAGAGACAATAGTAAAAGTAAATCTCAGTATAGAAAACCGTCATAGCTAACTGCATGACAGCGATTGAAGCTCACCTAGACGATAACATGCACAATGAAAACTGCATTTAAACAGTGATGTCCAGACAACTGACTAACATAACTGTTGTCATGGCATACCTGGTAAACAACATGTACTGAAAAGTGCATGTAAACTGTTTTGAAATGGTTCGCATGTTATATAGTCTAACCTTAGTACAAGAGTCTAGTTGCAGAAAAACAATCTACAGGTAAACAAAGGCGACTAAACAAACAAATCAATCAATGACTAAGATCACCTATTGAAAAAGGAGAAACTACATGAGTATATAAAAATCAAAACTAGCAACACGCAAAGCAACATATTGTGGCCTATACTTGAGCATCAATGTATTATACAACATTAAAAATATTAAGAAATTTTTCTAAATAATGACTAAATCACTGTCCGCACAAGTATCTAACTCACAATGTACATAGAATAGGAGCCAATAGGACGAATACATCAATAAAGATGGCACAGGGAAGGGAACTCCTGGTGTACCCAGATTGTACATAGACTCTCATAATGAGCTATTTAACTATCTCGCTCTATGTAATTTTCTGCTTTTCAAAAATGGTTTGATTTGTACCTTGTCATTAAGGCCAGGGGGTCTATCCGATCTCCATCTAATGATCCATCTAGTTTCACTCTCAAGTGTCCTATTGGTCAAGTCACCTCCTCTGAAACCTTGGAAAATTGTTTGAATAACATAAAATCTGAATGTATGATCTGTTCCCCTCTCTTTATAGTGTCTTGCCAGAGCATTAAGGTCTGAGCCTGTTCTAATTAAATAATTGTGCTCTCTGATACGTTCTTTTAGCATGCGGTTGGTCTTCCCTATATAATAGGCATCACATGCATTGCAGTTGGCAACATATATTATATTTTTACTGTCACAAGTAGTGTTGGTATTAAAATGAAATACTCGTTTGGTCAAGGGGTGCATAAACATAGTGTCCTTACAAATGAAACGGCACTGATTACATCTGCCGCAGGGTACGGTATTTCTATTCGCAGTGGTACTACTATGGGGTGTACTTCTTGGTCTGCATAATAAACTTTTTAAATTTGGATGGTTCTTAAAAGTTACACGTGGTGTTAAACCTACCACTTTACTAACCTCTCTGTCTGACCTTAAAATATCCCATCGTCTATACATAGCTTTTTTAACCTCCAGGCTTGTCTTACTAAAACTCAATTTTGCCCTAACTTCGTTCTCGACAGTGTTTTCAGTGTTCGGATACTCCGAATATTGACTAAAGTATGGTCTTGCACTGCTCGATCGCAAAGAACCTACTGTTTGAATGGTATCAGATATTTCATTTTCATGGTAACCCCTCTCTAAAAATCTCTTCTTCATCTCCTGTACTCCATTCTCATAGTGGGAACAATCTGAGTTAAGTCTGGACACTCTCATAAATTGTCCCTTAAGGACATTACTGAATACATGGCGTGGGTGCATACTGTGTCTATGTAGTAAGTTATTTCTCTGACAGCCCTTCCTATATATGGAGGTATTAAGCATTCCATTCAGCATACGAAATATGTCCACATCCAGGAATGAGATATGGTCATATGAAAAATTCATGGTGAATTTCAGAAATTCAGTTGTGGACTCAAGATAAATAACAAAATCTCTAAGTGTGTCTTCATCCCCCAACCATAGGAAAAACAGGTCATCTACAAATCGGCAATACATGCCTACATACTCACTAAACTGTGATACACCGTAGAGAAATTTGTCTTCCCATCTGGCCATGACAAGGTTGGCGTAGCTATTCGCACAGGACGTGCCCATAGCTACGCCATCCTTCTGCAAGTACATGTCTTCATTGAATGCAAAAACATTGTTGCTCAAAACAGTTTCAAGCAACAGTGCGATTAGATCTATCTTCTGTACTGAACGTATCAGAGAGCACAATTATTTAATTAGAACAGGCTCAGACCTTTATGCTCTGGCAAGACACTATAAAGAGAGGGGAACAGATCATACGTTTAGATTTTATGTTATTCAAACAATTTTCCAAGGTTTCAGAGGAGGTGACTTGACCAATAGGACACTTGAGAGTGAAACTAGATGGATCATTAGATGGAGATCGGATAGACCCCCTGGCCTTAATGACAAGGTACAAATCAAACCATTTTTGAAAAGCAGAAAATTACATAGAGCGAGATAGTTAAATAGCTCATTATGAGAGTCTATGTAAAATCTGGGTACACCAGGAGTTCCCTTCCCTGTGCCATCTTTATTGATGTATTCGTCCTATTGGCTCCTATTCTATGTACATTGTGAGTTAGATACTTGCGCGGACAGTGATTTAGTCATTATTTAGAAAAATTTCTTAATGTTTTTAATGTTGTACAATATATTGATGCTCAAGTATAGGCCACAATATGTTGCTTTGCGTGTTGCTAGTTTTGATTTTTATATACTCATGTAGTCTCTCCTTTTTTAATAGGTGATCTTAGTCATTGATTGATTTGCTTGTTTAGTCGCATTTGTTTACCTGTAGATTGTTTTTCAGCAACTAGATTCTTGTATTAAGGTTAGATTATATAACATGCGAACCTTCTTAAAACTGTTTACACGCACTTTTCAGTACATGTTGTTTACCAGGTATGCCATGACAACAGTTATGTCAGTCAGTTGTCTGGACATTACTGTTTAAATGCAGCTTTTATTATGCATGTTATCGTCTAGGTGAGCTTCAATTGCTGTCATGCAGTTAGCTATGACGGTTTTCTATACCGAGATTTACTTTTACCATTGTCTCTTTGGCTCCCTGTGAATATATGGGCTTTACATACATTAATTTTTGAGTTTTCCATCTTCCACCATTCAGGCTACCATATGTATTTAGAAATCGAAATTTGCAAAGGATTATTTTTTATGTATATTTTGCATTTCAATCTATGCATTGTTGACAAATTCAGTGATTTGTATCTATGTCATAGTATTTAGAAGTCAGTGTATTCTATATGAAATACTGCTTTAAGGTTTTAAATTGTGACGTATTTTTTTGACCAATGAAAGTACATTGTACGTTTTATAATGGATTTTAAACTAGTTTTACTGTTTTAAGAGTTTGATAAAGCCTCATGGCGAAAGCGCTCACTCTACGATATTAATAAATGGTTTTTGAACTTGTATAAGAACAAACAGCGTTTCATTCATTGGATTATATCTATCGTTTTATTGCCATCAGGGGAGCTCGCTATTGTGATTGGTATTTTATTTTTCTGCTTGCGTGGAACCCCGTCTCTGTTTGTGGCTGCACTGCTCTAGGATTGTGAAAGTTTAAACTAGTTTAAAATTCTTTAAACTTAGGCTAGTTAGGGTAAAATTCTTCCCGCTTAGTGTAGTGGACTTGTTTATCCCTTACTATCTTTCCAGCCCCCTCCTTTTATTAAGAACACTTAGTTCTTCCCTAAGGCCTTCGGGCCCTTCCTTCCTTTCCATAGAAGTGTGTATGTGTTACTTAGGGGATTTTATTAACTTACCTTTAGTTTTAAATAATTCCCTTTTAATCCTATCAGTGTAATCTGTGTGTGTGTTTTTTGTGTGTGATTACACTTCAGGTTCCTTGAGTATGTCCAAGGATACAAAGGTCTCAGGCTTCAAGAAGTGTGACTCGTGCTGTCAGAAAATGTCTCTGACGGACGGTCACACTTCTTGTGTGTACTGCCTGGGACCTTTACACCTGCAGGACTCTTGTGCTGTATGCCATGGCTTCAGCCCTAGAGTCCTGCAGGAGAGAAAAAATAAACTCATTTTGAGGGGTTTAATTAAGCCTGAAGGTTCCCTTCCTGTGTCTTCTGGGAAACCTTCTAAGGCTTCTAGGACCTCGGCTCCAGCTTCAGAGTCGAGGCCTAAGGCTTTGAAGCCTACTGCTTCATCGGCTCGGCTGGAGCCGGCGAGTCTGTGACTGCTGTTTCAGTGGTTTCCTCGGCTCTGGCGGAGCCGAGGCATTAGAGATGGGTCGGCTCCGATCATACCGTCGGAGCCGACATCTAGAAAGATCGAGGTCACCGTCCCTTGGCTCCGTTCATTCGGCTCCAGCGTCTCCCCTGCTGTCTGAACGGAGCCATAGATCTCACTCCTCCAGGTCATCGAGGCTATCAGATCACGACCTCCAGAGGGTAGTGAGTAGACTTTGAAGTCCGAGGCACTGGCCCAAATGCTCCAGAGTCCGACTCATCAGTCGATGCCTCAACTTGTTCCATTAATATTCCTCCTCCGACTCCTTTGAGCTCGGGCCGGGCGGAACCGAGACTGTGGTAGCGTCGGAGCCGATACATTTGTCTTCGGGGCTCCGATTTCTTCCTTTGAAGAATCTCGGCGGGCTTCCCTCGTCGGCTCGAGGGGTGAGTGGCATCGGACCCTTGTCCGACCCCTCTCCCTCTCGGTGCTTGGCTGGTGAGTTCGGCTCCAACATCGGCCTCGAGCCATCTCTGTCGGTGCCGAGGAGGTTCTCAGCTTCTCGGGCGGGGTCCTCTGGCTCTGCCTGACAGGGGTGCATTCGAGGTCATGCGGAGTGTGTTGGAACCTTGTTCGACTCCACAGTCGGCTCCGTCCGCCCCCCCACTTCGGTGCCTTTGGTTATGTCTACTCACTCCCTCATCCCAGACCGCAGAGAGCAAGCTCCTCAAGAATCCCCTGTGGGGATCTCATCCTCTTCGAGGCCTCTCCTGAATTGGCAGAGGAGCCCCTAGGAAGAGAAAGTGTAAGAGGAAGCACTTAGACTCACCTGAGTCTGTCACCTCTGACACAGATTTAGAGGATTCGAGGGTTCCCCGTTCCCCTTCTGAAGATGTCTCTTTCGCAGACATTCTAGAGATCCTGAAACAGAGGGAAATTGGCCAGCCCTTAACCCTTCGGAGGATGAATCTGTGTACCTTGAGGCGTTGGCTCTCGTCCTTCCACCTCCTGGGTGTCTGATCCCCTCATGCAGGTGGTTGCAAAGAAGGCCTGGACGGCTCCTGATTCAGTGGACCCTACCCCCAGGAGACCCTCCAAATTTATAACAGCACCAACTGACAAGCAATTCCTCACAAAAGGTGTTTCTGTGGATGCTATGGTGGTAGCTGCTGCCACCAAGAAGGAACTAGCTGATCCTTCGGTGCCTGTCCATCCACCTAACAAGGAATCCAGGTCTATGGACAGGTACGGGAAGCGGATGTTCTCGTCAGCGACCTTTTCAATGCGTTCGCTGAACTACCTATGCCATTTTACTCGTCTTCAAAGGGACTTGATCAAGGAAGCGAGTGATATGTTGAAGGATCCAACAGCTGCAGGTTTTCAGGACAAGATGAACACTCAGCTGGCTACCCTGAACTCCATAGCTACCTCCTCCATGCGCCTCCTTTCTTATGCGGCTGATGGAGCGAGCAGGGCCGCAGGGACAGGTGTGGCCTTACGCAGGCATGCCTGGATGCGGTTATGCAACTTTGCGGACCCCTTTAAAACGTCTTTCACTAATTCCCCGTTTGATGGATCATCTCTTTTTGGTCCTCAAGTGAAAGAAACCTTGACTAGGTGCGAGACAGATGGCAAGACTCTTTCTGCTGTCGGAGTCCGTTTTTCTACTCCTTCTAGGCCTTACCCCAAAGGCCACAAAAGTGAGAAAATGTAGTTCCGGAAAGAATTTCAAGGGAGCTCGCCTGACGCCTTAAAGTCGGTCCCCTGCCAGAGGCAGAGGGGGAACAACAATGGTAGCCTAGAGGCAGGGGTTCCGCAGAACCAGGGCAATCGTGAAGTCTTCTCTGATAAGCCCTTTCAGCATCCCTGAGGTGTTGCCCGACTGCCTACCTTCGGAGGCAGTCGGGGGGAGATTGTCACTGTACCCAAAAGCCTGGCTATCCCTGACTCAAGACAAATGGGTACAGTCCATCATTTCGAGGGTTATTCCATTCCCTTCTTTCGCATTCCAAACCAATCAAAAATCCCTTCCAGATGTTCCACCGCTCAAAGGGATCTTGCAGCTTTGGAAATTTCAAAGCTGCTTGCAAAAAGAGCAATTCAGCCAGTTCCAGCAGACCAGCAAGGATCCGGAATCTACTCCAGGTTCTTTTTAGTTCCAAAGAAAACAGGGGACTGGAGACCAATTTTGGATCTCAGTATCTTGAACAAGTCAGTCAAGAAAACAAGATTTCGGATGGTCACACTGCAGTCCATCCTTCCCCTTTTGGGAAAGGGAAGCTGGATGTGCTCTATAGATCTTCAGGATGCGTACTATCACATAAAAATGAAAAGGCGCTCCAGAAGATTCCTCCGCTTCAGGCTGGGAACCAGTCATTTTCAATTCAGGGCCTTGCTTTTTGGTCTCACCACTGCCCCCCGGGTGTTTACCAAATGCATGGCAGTGGTAGCTTCTCACCTGAGACGACAAGGATTCCAGGTGTTTCCATATTTGGACGACTGGCTCCTTACAGCTCCCACCAAGCATCTTCTTCTAATGGCCAGGGACTACACCTTTCGCACTTGTCGAAATTTAGGCATTTCAATAAATTTCGAAAAGTCTGTTTTGTCGCCTTGTCGTACTATTACCTTCATAGGCGCAAATCTAGACACAATCAACATGTCTGCAAGATTAACAGATCAGAGAATAACAGACATACACAAAATGGTCTCGCTCCTCTTCAGCAGCAACAGAATCAAAGCCAGGTTGGTTCTGAAAGTGTTGGGGATTATGGCGGCTGCCATACCTCTGCTTCCATTAGCCAGGTTCCACATGAGAATCCTTCAATGGATGCTCTTCACGCAATGGTCGTACCAGCAACTTCCAATGTCTCACACCATTATAATCACACAAACATGCAGAAATCATCTTCTGTGGTGGATGTCTTCCCTCAGCTCTTATTGGGAAGACCGTTTGTTCCTTCGCCTCCGGTTGCTACTCTGACAACGGACGCCTCCCTGATCGGGTGGGGGGGGCATTATCAGGGCAGAACTGTCCAGGGCACATGGCAACCAGACGAATGCCACTTGCACATAAATGTTCTAGAGATGAGAGCAGTGCTTTTAGCGTTGCAAGCCCTTCAAGACTCTCTTCCCTTGGGAACGATAGCAATCCAGACGGACAATATGTCTGTAGTGTGGTATATCAACAAACAAGGCGGAACCAGGTCCTACCCCCTGTGTCGAGAAGCACTCAGACTGTGGCAACGCACATCCCCGGGCAGTCCAATCAAATTGCGGACAAGTTGAGCAGAGCTATCCTCATGCCTCACGAGTGGTCTCTGAAAGACTCTGTAGTGAGAGAAATTTTTCTCAAGTGGGGTCAGCCTTGCTGCGATCTTTTTGCTACTCCCCAAAACAGCAAGTGCAGAGATTATTTCACCCTATTCCCGCTACCAGGCCAACCCAGCAGAGACGCTCTAGTCCAAGTTTGGCCCCGGGGACTTCTGTATGCATTTCCTCCCTTCCCACTAATCTCTCAAGTGATACAGAAAGCTATCGATCAGAAGGCCTCCTTGATCCTCATTGCTCCTTACTGGCCTCGACAGGTTTGGTTCCCCTTTCTACATCAGTTTCTGTTGGGCGACCTTGGCATCTGGACCTAGTTCCAGATCTTTTGATCCATCAGTCGGGTCAGTTTCATCGCTCCTTCCCTCTCTGAACCTCACTGCTTGGTTCCTCCAATTCCAACTTTAGCCAGGCTTCCTCAAATATCTCACTCTGTTCGAGATATTTTGATAGCTTCCCATAAATCTTCCACTCGAAAGATTTATTTGAGTAAGTGGAAGCGTTTAGCCTATTGGGCTCAAGGAAGGAAATAGATCCTTTCACTGCTTCCATCCAAATGGTCCTTGATTTTCTAGCTGAACTCTTCCATGCAGGTTCATCTCCTTCTACTCTTAAAGTTCAATTGGCAGCTATTTCTAACTTTCATGTGGGCATTTCAGATTCTGCCATCATGTCCCACAAGCTTTGCAAAGCCTTTTTGAAGGGAGTTTTTCTACTCAGACCTCCGGTAAGAAATCCTCCACCTCCTTGGGACCTAAATTTAGTTCTCAGTTCTTTAATTCTCTCCCCTTTCGAACCTGCATCCTCCTGTTCCTTAAAATTACTATCATGGAAGACTCTCTTTCTAGTAGCTATTACTTCAGCTAGAAGAGTTTCAGAACTTCATGCACTCAGCTGTCGACCTCCTTATCTGTTGTTCCATAAGGACAGAGTATCCTTACGAACCAACCCGTCCTTTTTACCTAAAATAGCCTCCACGGCTAACCTAAATCAAAGCATTGACCTCCGGTGTTTTTCCAGAATATTCTAACAGATCTGAACAAAGATTACATTGGCTAGATGTTCATCGTCAGTTAAGGTACTATTTGGATAGAACAAAACAATTCAGAAAATCTGACCAGCTGTTCGTCTCTTATGCAGAAGGCAGAAAGGGACTTTCAGTTTCAAAGGTATCATTATCCAGATGGCTAACATCCCTGATTTCCCTTGTGTATGAAATTAGACACCAAAAGCTGCCTAGCAAACCTAAAGCCCATTCTACCAGAGCCTTGGCTACTTCTATAGCCTTCCAAGATAGACTGCCTATTGACACCATTTGTGCAGCGGCTACTTGGGCTACTCCTCACACTTTCATTTCTCATTATAAGTTGGATTTAGCCTCTAGACATAGAGCTAACTTTGGTTCCACTGTTCTCAAGAGTCTGTTCCGTTAGGCCACCGGGACAAGGTGCTAGGGGCCGGTCCCATCCAGCAAGAATGAAGGCGAGATAGACAACTTAACATATAGAAGTTATGTTCTTACCATAACGTTCCATGTTAGTTGTCTTCTTCTCGCCTTCTTCTTCCCACCCTCCTTCCCCTGGCCTGGACAGACCTAGAGGAGTTTTGATTGTGACCTCTCTTTCTACCACCTCTTTACTTTAGGTATATGCTCTGATGTGCATATTTCCTGGTTCAGGATGTAGGTCACCCTTCTCCCTTGTTTATAGAGGTGGACTTTGTTACTAGTTATTTTACTACTATTATAGGCAGTGCCTAGCTTACAAACGAGATCTGAGGTAACTCACGCCTAGCATTGTGGGATATAGGGGAGCCTCGAGCCGGTGGAACCAACTCTCGAGCTTTTAGAGTGGCCGAGTCGGAGCCGAGGTCGGCTCCGAACCCTTCCAGCAAGAAGAAGGCGAGAAGAAGACAACTAACATGGAACGTTATGGTAAGAACATAACTTCTATTTTTTGTTTAGCCCACAGCTGGATCAAAATGCTAGGAAAATGCTCTAAACTGCATCACAAAGCATCTGTAACCCTGTGGCTTCTTGGGCCCTGGCTTATTTGAATTATTTTTTAAGTGGTTATTACTGTGCTGTTTTAGTCATGAAAGTTGTGTTGAAAGGATACAAGGAAAACTAAAACTAACAGCAACAGTGAATTTCTTTCTTTAATCATAATTTCTGTTCAAGATATTGTATGAAAAGGTTGTGTAAAAAGAAAAAAAAATTAAAATGTAGTTCAGAGCATATAGACAGTTATGGCTTATTGTATAAGCTGAAGAGTAAAATGTGAGTAAAGGAAAAATAGTAATCTGCATGTGAGATGGGAAGTCTAAAATGAGGATAAACAGAGAGGAGGAGTGGAGGGTGTGTTTGTGGGGAGGGGGCTGAAACGTTAGGCCTAGGTTGCCATTTCACTTAAGTCCATACCTGTACATAGAGTTGTTGTAATGTATCATTGTTGCAACTAAATGCTAGTAACTGTGAATGTCCCTTTGTGAGATGGGCCAATATAGTGTTGTACACATGCCTGTTGTAATGTAAGAGCATTGGGTCAGTCTGTGCATACTACTCCTAAAAATTTGTAGCATAAACTAAAAGGTTGCCTAGGAGGGGTTGCAGTGACAGGGTGATACTTCGACTGGAAGTGCCTAAGAGGCCCATAACTTGACATTTGCTGGGGGCCCCTAGAATGCTAACATCAGCCCTGATGGGGTAGTGTCTTATCCACCTCCCCCAGTAGGCTATCCAGAAGTCCTATTCCATGACTTCACCAGACTCCTCAAATTCCTTCCACAACCAAACCACTTTATCTGTCATAGTTGCTGTCTTTCTGGTTATTTGGTATGTAGCATTCCGATATTGAGATTCCCCTACCACCAACACCAGCATTGCATTAAAGGTTTCTTTTATTAACTGAGTAACTTCCTTCAGTGCTTATACCCACCATTTCTTTCATGACAGGTGCAGACACTATTCAGCTGCAGCAACTTGCCATCTCTTCAAATCCTAATTTACTGCACAGGATCCACATGCAAATAGACTGCCTGCCTCTAACATACTGATTTATTTCTATTACATGGGACTAACTCTTGATGATGAGGTTGATGAAGAGATCATACTAAGATGATCATATGGATTACAGCTGCAATAGCCTAAGCTATATGGGTTATATCCTGCAAAGCATATGAGAGGTGGACAGCTTCCAAAGCTTCAGAACACCTTCCATTGGCCCAAACTGTTAGTCAGCTCAAGCTGAGCTGGCTAAGAGAGATTTGGGCACCAAACCCTTCAGAGCTTTCCTGCCGCCAAAGAGAGCACTCCTATACTGCCAAAGATCGACTGTCAGCTAACATTGTTCCATTGCTGGAAGATAAGATGTTAAGTTGTCTATCTCGCCTTCTTGCTTGCTGGTTGGGATCGGAGCCGATCCTCGGCTCCGACTCGGCCATCTTCCATAGCTCGAGAGCTGTTTACTGACTCGAGGCTACCCCTTATCCCATGATGCCTAGCGATAGCTACCCAGATCTCGTTTGCCGCTTCAGCTGCGAGGTGTCGTTTTTCTGGCTCAGGCTCGTATAACTTTTTTGTAGAACTTTACCATTAGAAATAGTCCTTTTTCTGGTTTATTGTTAATTTTTAGTCTTGTTTTTCTCTGTTAGCTAGTGTTTTATTGTAGCTTTCCTCCCCTTCCTTGTAGAACTCGTTTAACTTAGAGAGTCCCCCCCCCCATCCTCTTCTTGTCAGGTTAGCCATTTAGGTTAGAGGCTTTCCTTCTACCTTTCTTTCTTAGGCTAGCCATTTAAGTTAGAGGCTTTCCTATTATAAAAAAAAAAAAGTCTGCTAGTATAGTGTGTTTTTGTGTAGATTGTATTTGCAAGATAGTTTTGTTGTTGTATTTCTAGTGTTCTTTTTGTCCGGATGTCAAAAGAATCCAAAGTTTCTGGATTCAAGAAGTGTGACTCATGCTGTCAGAAGATGTCTCTGACAGATGGGCACACTTCTTGCATCTATTGTTTAGGCGCCGTGCACCTGCAGGACTCTTGTTCTATCTGCCATGCATTTAGCCCAAGAGTTCTGCAGGAGTGTAAAAATAAGCTTATTCTTAGGGGTCTTTTAAAGCCCCAGGATTCACCAGCCAAGACTCAGCCTGTGAAATCCCTTAAATCTTCCAAGCCGTCGGCTCCAAGTTCGGAGCCATCCTTGGTACAGATTCCACCTTCTACTTCGGTTCCGGCTGGTACCGATAAGGCTATCTCCCCATGGGCTCCATCAGGATCTTCGGAGCTGTTACGGAGCCACAAGAGGCAAAGGTCCCCCTTCCTTGGAATCAATTCATTCAGCTCCTCGGTCTCCCCTGCTTCAGAGCGAGCGCAGTCACAGATCTTCTCACTCCTCTCGGTCCTCCAGGCTGTCGGATCATGATGTGGAGAGAGTGGTCAGTAGGTTGCTGAAATCGCAGGCATTTGCCAAGATGTTGACCAGCCCTCGTCAACAGGTGTCAGCTCCATCCACTTCTATCGATGTTCCTCCTCCGACTCCATTGAGTTCGGAGCCGGAGTTTGTTGGGGTTCGAGTAGTGGAACCATCAGCTCCGATAACGCTATCTCCTTCGGTTCCACCGTTGGCTCCGATCCCCTCGATGGTGCCATCTGTCGAGGGATCGGGGTGCCGGGGCTCCCTCGTTGGCTCCTAGGGTGTGAGTGGCATCGGGCCCTTGTCTGACCCCGTTCTGCCTCTCGGAGCTTCGGCACAGGTGAGCTTGGCTCCTTACATCAGCCTTGGAGCCATCTCCCTCGGGGCGGATAAAGATTCCGATTTCTTCAGAACCGTAGCTTTCTCTGCATCGTGGCAGGGACGCCTTCGATGTCATGTTTGACATAAGTTTTCGTTTTAACATGCATTCATCCACTTCATCCATAATCATTAGCATCGTTATTTCACATCATTTTACATCATTACTATTATTATCAAGCCTCATCATATGCAAAATTCCTACTTATTGATTTTTACTCAACATCTATTTAACATTTATTTATTTATTACATTCATGAATTAATATTTCAGCCTACAATATTCATGACATAATATTTTTATATTCATTTTCATTACATTCATAATGTATGTATTTTATAATATTTATATTACTCACAATATTTATATAGTTATTTATTACATTTAAAATTTGCATACATATTTCATAGTTTCTTTCTACAGATTGATTCTGATTGTTAACATAATGCATCTAAGCACTTATTTAATCTTATTTTACGTTACTCTGTTAATGTTATTTTCTCTTCTACCCGAGACATTGTAACCTTTCAGCTTCTAGCTTTTTCAGAGATAAAATAATCATTTAGCTCAGTGGCTAATCTAGTGACTAGATTGATTACTATAGTTAAGATACAGCACAATGAATAAATATGTTAGGCAGCGAACGTTATATGACACGCCAAGATTTTTAACAGTTTTTAAAAGTTTCTTTGAAAGTTCTTATCATGTTTATTATGTATAAAAATTGTCATGTCAGAGTCTAAGTAATGCTTTTGTATACTAAACTAGCTCTTTGATCCACCAATTGGACAATGAATTTACAGCTCAAGTAATTAATTACTTGATTATTTGATTGTTTGATTGATTTACCAATGAGAAACTTTTTGTATATATATATATATATATATATATATATATATATATATATATATATATATATATATATATATGACATCTGCAAAATGTATTTTTATGGATCTGAAGAAGCGTGCTTTTATGTACGCGAAAGCGCTTGTCCTTTACCATTAAATATTTTCCATTTATTGTGGTGGTCCATCTCCAGTGTTTCTACATTTTACTCTACATTTCGTTGCTTTGGAGCAGACCTTTAGGAAACAGCGTTACTGTGTTTTCATCAGTCATGTGGAGTGTGCTGGCCACTGCGTCAGCTCCACTGGCTCCGTCCCCTATAGTGCCTGTGCCAACCTCTGCCCCTCCTCCAGACCCAAAGCATAGGGAACCGGTGCTGCAGGACACCCCATTGGGTGTTTCCTCTTCTTCCGAGGCCTCCCCTGATCATTCAGAGGAGCCCCCTCATAAGAAGAAGTGCAAGAGGAAGCACATTGACTCCCCTGAGTCTGTCACTTCTGATACAGACTTAGATGATTCGGAAGGGTCCCCGAGATTCCCGTCTGAAGATGTTTCCTTCTCGGACATCCTAGCAATGCTTAAGCAGGGGGGAACTGGAATCCCCTAGCCCCTACCGAGGATGAGTCTGTATTTCTGGATGCATTCGGTTCCTGACCTTCCACCTCCTGGGTTTCTCCTCCTTTCGATCCACTTATGGCAGTGGTGGCTCAAAAGGCTTGGTCAACTCCGGATATAGTGGAACCAACTTCGAGGAGACCTGGCAAGTTCATCTCTGTACCCCATGATAAGCAGTTCCTTACCAAAGGTGTCCCTGTTGATGCCATGGTGGTAGCAGCAGCCACCAAAAAAGAGTTAGCAGAGACCTCTTCGTCTGTCCATCCTCCTAACAAGGAGTCTAGGACTATGGACAGATACGGGAAGCGAATGTTTGCTTCAGCGACCTTCTCTATGAGGTCACTGAACTACTTATGCCATTTTACCCAGCTTCAGAGGGATCTCCTTAAAGAGCTAGGAGATACCCTTCAAGATCCATCAGCTGAGGGGGCTGAAGCTAAAGTAGCTTCCCAGCTGGCTACTCTGAATTCTATAGTCAACTCCTCCATGAGGCTAATTTTTTATGCAGCCAGTGGTGCGAGTAGATCCACAGGTACGGGTGTAGCCTTTAGGAGGCATGCATGGATGCGGCTGTGCAATTTTGCGGAACCCTTTCGAGCATCGTTCACAAACACTCCCTTTGATGGTTCCTTTCTTTTTGGACCACAGGTGAAAGACACTTTGACTAGGTATGAGCAAGAAGGCAAGACTCTCTCTGCCATGGGAGTCCGGTTTTCCACTCCTTCTAGACCATATCCCAAAGATCAGAAGAGTGGAAAAATGTGGTTCCGAAAATCCCAAGGAGCCTTGCCTGACACACGTAGCGATTTTTCCTCCAGGGGCAGAGGGGGAAACAATAACAACAGATGCTGCCCTCGTGGCAGAGGGGGTCCGCAGAACCAGGGCAACAGAGAATCCTTCTCTGATAAGCCTTTTCAGCATCCCTGAAGGGTTGCCCGGCTGCTCACCTCTGGAGGCAGTCAGGGGAAGACTTTCACTGTACCCAGAAGCCTGGCAAAATTTAACGCAAGACAAATGGGTATGGTCCATTATATCCGAAGGTTACAAAATTCCCTTCTGTCAACCCCCCTTGCTGTCAAGGAAATCCCTTCCAGATGTTACACCCAATCTGAAGGACCAAGCAGTCATAGAAGTTTCAAAACTACTGGAAAAAAAGTGTCATCCAGGAAGTCCGGGCAGACCAGCACGGATCCAGAACTTACTCAAGATTTTTTTTGGTACCAAAAAAGACAGGGGACTAGAGACCAATTCTGGATCTCAGCAGGCTAAACAGGTCTGTACAAAGAACAAAGTTTTGGATGGTCACCCTACAGTCCATTCTACCCTTTCTGGGTCAGGACAATTGGATGTGCTCGATAGATCTTCAGGACGCATACTACCATATCAAGATGGACAGGCCCTCCAGGAGATTTCTTCGCTTCCGGCTGGGAGCCAGTCATTACCAGTTCAGAGCCCTGCCCTTTGGTCTTACCACAGCCCCCTCAAGGATTCCAGGTGTTTTCATACCTAGACAACTGGCTCCTCACTGCTACTACCAGGCATCAACTTCTACAGGCCAGGGACTACACAATCACAATCTGCTCCCAGCTAGGCATTACAATAAATTTCGAAAAATCTGCCTTGTTGCCCTGTCAATCTATCACCTACATAGGAGCAAACAAACACAAGGAACATGTTCGCAAGACTACCGCTAGACAGGGTGTCTACAATTCGTCAGCAAGTACAAATTCTTATGCAGAGCAAAAGAATCCAAGTCAAGTTCGTCCTTCAACCTCTGGGTTCCATGGCAGCAGCCATTCTTTTAATCCCACTGGCCCACTTTCACATGAGGATCCTTCAGTGGCTTCTGTTCACACAGTGGTCTTTCCAACAGCTGCCCATGTCTCACATGATTATGATTACGGAAGTATGCAAAAGGCACCTTTCTTGGTGGATGGTCTCCCCACTAGTGACTCAGGGCAGACCATTCATTCAGCCCGCTCCGGTAGCCACAGTGACCACAGACACCTCCCTGATAGGGTGGGGGGGGGCATTATCAGGGCAGGACAGTCCAAGGCACTTGACAGCCTCACGAGTACCATCTGCACATAAACGTCCTAGAAATGTGAGCCGTGCTCCTAGTGTTGCAAGCCCTTCAGGACTCTCTTCCTTCTGGGACCATTGCAATCCAAACAGACAACATGTCAGTGGAGTGGTACATCAACAAGCAGGGCGGAACCAGGTCCTACCCCCTGTGTCGAGAAGCACTCGGACTGTGGCAATGGGCGATTTCCTCCCAACATTTTCTGATTGCAACGCACATCCCTGGGAGGTCCAATGTCATAGCGGACAGGCTCAGCAGAGCTATCCTCGTGCCTCACGAGTGGTCTCTAAATCAGGAAGTTGCGGATCTTATTTTCCGCAAATGGGGACAGCCTTGCTGCAATCTTTTTGCCACCCCCTTCAGCAGCAAATGCAGCATCTACTTCTCCCTTCTTCCTCTTCCAGGTCACTCACCCAGAGACGCTGTAGTCCACGATTGGCCTCAGGGACTTCTTTATGCCTTTCCTCCGTTTCCAAAACACATACAGAAAGCAATATCATTGGGTTGCAAAATGATCCTCATTGCCCCCTAATGGCCTCGACAGATATGGTTCCCGTTTTGCACCATTACCTTCTCGATCAGCCCTGGACTCTGGATCCGATTCCAGACCTACTGATTCATCAGTCAGGCGGGTTGCATCATTCCCTCCAAATACTCCAGCTCACAGCTTGGTTGCTCCACTTCCAATCTTAGCCAGGCTTCCCAGCATTTCCCTGGCTGTATGTGAGATTATTGTCTCCTCTCACAAGTCCACAACCAGAAAAACTTATGCTAGTAAATGGAAATGTTTTTCTTGTTGGGCAGAGGCTAGGAACGTAGATCCCTTTTCATCCCCAGTCCACGAAATTCTGGAGTTCCTAGTACAACTTTTTCATTCCGGGTCCGCTTCTGCTACAGTCTGGGTTCAATTAGCAGCATTTCTATCTTTCTTGTTGGTTTGTCAAATTCAAACATTATGTCTCATAAGCTCTGTAAAGCCTTTTTGAGAGGGACTACTCTCCTTTGGCCTCCAGTGAGAGATCCCCCTCCTCCTTGGGACCTTAATTTGGTACTAACTTCCTTAACTCTGCCCCCCTTTGAACGTCCTGCTCCATTAGGTTTCTATCTTGGAAGACGCTCTTTCTGGTAACTATTACTTCAGCCAGACACGTCTCTGAACTTCAGGCACTATGTGTTCATCCTCCATACTTGGTTTTTCATAAGGACAGGGTTGCACTGAGGACTAATCCTTCGTTTCTTCCGAAAGTCTGCTCAGAAAATAATTTAAACCAATCTATAGACCTTCCTGTGTTTTTCCCTAACCAGAGCAACAAGGCAGAATACAAATTACACCAATTGGACGTTTATAGACAATTATGTTTTTATCTGCACAGGACTAAGGAAACAAGGAAGTCTGACCAACTATTCCTTTCCTATGCTCTAGGCAAACAAGGTCTCCCAGTTTCCAAAGTGACCTTATCCAGGTGGTTGTCTCACACTATTACCTTCATTTATCAATTAAGGAACAAAGAGTTACCTATTAAACCGAAAGGTCATTCTACTAGGGATTTGGCCACCTTTGTAGCCTTCCAATCTAGGTTGCCCATGGATTCTATCTGTGCAGCTGCTACGTGGGCAAATCCTCATACCTTTATTTCTCATTACAAGCTAGATATGGTTTCCAGGAGCAGAGCTGACTTTGGTTCCACTGTTCTGAAGAGTCTGTTCCAATGAGCCACCCAGGATTGTAGGTGCTAGGGACGCTGTCCCAACCAGCAAGAACGAAGGCGAGATAGACAACTTAACATAAAGAAGTTATGTACCTACCATAATGTTCCATGTTAGTTGTCTTCATCTTGCCTTCTTTCTTGCTTCCCACCCTCCCGTCTCCCTGTCCTATTGGACCGAGAGGAGTTCTGGTTTCACTGGCTGAGTGTTCTCTGGTTTGTTTCCTCTACTGACTTAGAGAGTATGACAGGTATTCTCAACCTATTTGTTTGGACAGGTTTATTCTCTGGCTATGTCTGGGGTTAGCTATTTCAAACGAGATCTGGGTAGCTATCGCTAGGCATCATGGGATAAGGGGTAGCCTTGAGCCAGTAAAAACAGCTCTCGAGCTATGGAAGATGGCCGAGTTGGAGCCGCGGATCGGCTCTGATCCCAGCCAGCAAGAAAGAAGGCGAGATGAAGACAACTAACATGGAACATTATGGTAGGTACATAACTTCTTTTTGTCCTCAGTGGTGAAAAATCCACTCGACTTTGTGTTACAGAAAATGTAGTTGTTTTGTAAAATATTGTTTTTAAAAGTGGGAAAAGGTGTTCCTAATGACTGTTACATGACTTTTAATTACTTTTAAATGGGAATATCACTTGTTTTACTTTTGTCGTAAAAAGTTGTTAAATCTTATTTAAAAGTACTTTTTTCTGTAATACATGTTGTGTTATTTTACAGTTGAGGGCTGAGATAAGTGTTTAATGTACTTTGTACTGTGTTTTTCAAGGGAAAAGTTGCTTGTTTTTACAATTTACCTGTTTTACTGATTGTTACTGCTAGGCTTCATGGAAATCAGGCGCCTTATCTGGCTTAACCATGGGGCCCACCTACAGTTCCTCAGTTCTTCCTTCTTCCAGCCACAAAAAGAAGAAAATTATTAAAACAGCTTTTGCCACAATAGCAGGCTGCTGAAGTGCCTCAGCCCCAGGTGGGTGACTCTGCTGTGGTCAGAGTTTGTTCCTTGGACTACTCTGGGTACTACTGGTGTAGTCTCTAAGCCACCATGGACTGGACATTGGAAATGTCCTCTGTAGCTGAGTGCCCTTGGCAGGCAAGGTAGAGCCATTGTTGTTAGTCGTGGGAGACGAGGACAGAGAATGCTGCTCTGTCTAGCCAGAAAGTTGTGTTCACCTCTTGGGAGGTCTTTGATAGCAGTACTAGGTCTGTTTCTTAAAAAAAAAAAAAAATCTTGTCTAAAAGAAACAAAAACGTAAACATATGTCTTCTCTTGTCTTAGTTTCTCGTGACAGGATTTTTTTTTTTGGCCGGGGAGGGCTTAGCTCCCCCTGGCAATCCCTTAATCTATCTATGTTACTTTTTGCAGTGGGAATCTCATTTTGAGGGATTCCCACTCACTCTCCAGACTTAGCTCTTCTTTTCCTCCTGTTGTGTAACATACAGTCTCTTCAGGGGTGTTAGAAGCTGTCCCTCCCAATCTTTTTTTAGAAGGGTTTTATTCAAAATTTCTTCTTACACCAAGTTCTAATTGTTGTTTTCTGGGAACTTTAGATTTTAAAAGATAGATGTCATCATATTCCTAGATCCTTTTGTCAGTTTCTAATGTTTTTCCAACTCTGGAGAGCATTATTAGTTATTTGACATAACCTTTGGTCTGTCTACTGCTATACAGATATATACAAAATGTCTAAATCCTGCAATAGCCTATTGCAGACTGCAAGGTGATCAGATTTTTTCCGTATTTAAGCAGCTTGACTTTCTTTGTACTGTAATTTCAAAGTGTCAGGAATCTCTCACTGAGGCCACGAATCTCCTGCACAGATGGGATTTTAGGAGAATATGCAGACAGATGTCTTATCTAATTCTCACATAATTTTTTCTGGGGTGTCTCTGTGATACCTCAGTGCAAAGAGCTTTTCTTCCACAGGAAAAAGTGGATCTGTATGTAGATCTGTTTCTGAGTTTTTCTGCTTGGAAATTATACCTTTTCCAAGGTTCCACAGGACAAAAATCCATTAGTAACTATATTTTTTAACCCCAACATCTACATCCCCTGATATTTCAGTTTCCAGTTTTGGAATTTGTGAGTAGGAAGATTTTTAGCTGGAGACACCATATTGTTTCTTAATATAGGTCTCACATTCTTCTTCCAAGCTCCAGCACAGTTGGCCACTACAGACGCATCAGACTTTGTCTGGAGAGCACTGTCTTTGGGGATAAAAGTACAAAGTCTTTGCAGCAGGCAAAACAGACCATAAGACATAAAATAAGAGATTTCTGCACTTACAAATGTTCTGAACTGTCATTCATTTTTCATCCATAGAGCCTTTAAACTGTTTACAGACATTGCCACAGTGATATGGTGCATAAACAAGCAAGTGGGATCCAGTTCTTATCCTCTATGCAGACTAGCCATGGTAGCTTGTGATGGAAATTTTCAGCACAGTCTCACCTTACAGACATCCTGTATGCTGTCAGAGCTAAAATATGTGGCATCTAGATGAGCAGAAACAGGACAGACCATCAGAAATGAAAATTTTACCAGGGGTCTTCCAAGATTTGATCCACTTGTGTTGAACACCTCAAATAGATCATTGCCTCCACTCTCAACTATCAGTTGGCAAAATTCTGCTCCAGATCCCCATCCTTGAAGGCCTAGAAGTCAGATGCTTTGTCTTTTCCTTTGGCAGGAATTTTTCTGTATACTTTTCCACCCTTTCCAATAATATTTAGGGTCATTCTGAAGATACAGAAGGACTGGCCAAATGATGAAATCTTTTTACTTTTATGCAACTTTTTTATGAGGACGTGCAGCAGGTATTAAATGACACAACAAATCATACTACTAGAAAATCATATATTAGTAAATAGAAAAGGTTTTCTAGTTGTTGTCAAGAAAAGAAAAGAGCAGACACCCATTCAGGGCATGTGTTTCTCTAGTTCTACATGATTTGAGTGAGCTAATATCCTGTGGCAGGTCTTCCCCTCAGTCAAGGTTCATTTGTTGGGCATTTCAACATGTCTGTCACTGGAATCCCGTCTATCATTAAAGCTGCATGTGCAGATGTTTTTGAATGTTGCTTATGAAGACCCCTAGAATTTTAGTGGCTTCTCCTTGGGATCTTAATTTGGTGTTAGTACATTTAGTTACTGCTACATTGGAACCAGTCCATCAGGCTGTGTTCAGGTTTTTATATGGAAAACAATGTTACTACTTGCTCTGACCTTCTGCAAGAAGAGTATCTGAGCTACAGGCTCTTGGGGTTGGTTATCCTTTTCTTATTTTCCACATCGATAGGAATTCTTTAAGAACTACTCTTTTATGTATTCCTGTAGTGATATCCAAGGTTACCTTTAACCAAAGATCTGAAGTAGGATATTCATTTGTCTGCAACCTGTGGGTTATGGATCCGATATCGGATCATCCGAACCAGTTTTTTTTTTTGGATCATCAGCTCTCTCTCTCCCCTCCACCCATGTCCCCCTCTCCCTCATCACCCCTCAGACAGATCGTTTGCCGCTGTGGGTGGATTGGATGGGGTAAGAAGCTAGCTAAGTGGGATGGGATTTGTAAAATTTGTAAATTTTTGATTTTTGATTTTTGAGTTGTGATGTGTGAAAGTTTAGGGTTTCTCAAAAGTGTATTTGAGTTTTTTTTCGCAAGGTTTGAGTAAATTTCTGTGTTTTTTTATGTGTGGCTAGTGTGTGTGGTGTTGTGTGTGTGTTTGTTTTTGTTTTTTAAATTTTTTTTTTTAGTGGTTTAGCGAGTGTATTTGCTAGATTATAATCATTGGCAATATTTTGTTGGGCATGAGTGTGGCCATAAGCTTCTAGCCACCACCGGCACACTTTCTCGAGGTTTTCGTTGAACACTTGTTGTTCCATTTGTTTTTTTTATTGCTGTTTGTTGAGGTTTTTGGTCAGTTCCTATAAGCTGAGGGCCTTTGTGGGTAAATTTTCTTGCTTCCCGCCCGGACGGCCTCCTTCGGGGAGTCCTCGGGATGTTATTTCCTGTGGCTGGACCTCTCCTGCTGGGAAGGGAACCCCTGCTCTTCTGAGGAGTGGATGCTACTAAACCACCCGGAGGAGGCTTCTTTCTTTCGCGGGGGAGGCCAAGAAGCTTTCTCCCCGGCTCCGAGGAGGCTCGGTCGCCTCCTTCGGGGGAGGTCTCCTTGCCGGCTCCGGTAGTTTCTTTCTCTCCTTCCCAATCGTCCCCGAGAGGATAAGCAGATTTGGCTATTATGAGAGGGTTTGGTCTCACCTAGACAGCTCGAGTGTTTTGTTTCCTCCTACCGGGATGATTTCTGATTTTTCTACCATGTTTTCATTTCATCTGCCACTTGGATGAGTAGTTGAGAGCTCCTTTTTTGGAGGCTGGGTGGGGTTGGAGCGAGATAGGCCATGCGGGTGGATTCCGCTCCCCCCTGAAACCGGCTAGGAGCAGCTCAAGCCAGGAGCCGGGCGAGGGGTGATGATGCCCCTGCCCCGGACCGCGCCCTCCGGTGTCCGAGCCAGACTGAAAGCCGGATCCCGATCAAGCCTGGGCCAGATCAGTGGGACTGGATCCGAGGGGGATCCGGTGCTCTGGATCGGGGCGATCACTTCGGGATCCCTCGCTGAGCCGGCTCCGGCTGGTCGGTTGAGGGTTCCGGACCGGAGTGTAGTGGAGGCCCGGTTGAGGGCCTCCGGGCCCCGGGGGCCAGTTCGGGAGAGGGGCTCCTCCCTCAGCTTCCGCTTGTGCTCCCAAGTTGCTCCTGCCCGTCTAGCCCTGCTTCACACTCCCAAGTGCTTCCCCCTATAGAGCCCCTCCCAGGCACTCATATGAGCAAGTTGCTCTGGGACAGCTCTGACAGCTCCCAGGAGAAGACATCCCCCAAGGAGGAAGGAGAAGGGCTCCTCCGGGAGGAGTTCTTCACAGATGTCTTCTTGAGGGAAGGAGAAGAGGCACATTGGGGGTGGTTCACTTAAGTCTTCCTCGACTTGTCCGTGTTCAGTCCGGCATTGGAAACGGGCTTTAGTCTTCTTGGGTGGCCTCATGTCTTCTTTCAGTGGACCTTGGTTAACATGGCCCGTGGAAGGTGGGAACACCGTGGTTCCGTGGAGCTGACCGAAGGCGGCTCAGTCCCTTAAGGAACACTGCCACCCCCGGAGTAAGGCCTCCTCCGGATATGATCACTTAAGCGGTCCGGATAGGACAACTGGCCTAGAGGAGTCCCAGTTCACCACCAGCAAGGATGTCTCGGATGGGACCGCTTAGAAGCGGGATCCAGGGAGGCGAAGAGTCTCTCAGTAAGGCTGACTGAAAGCCGATGCACATGTTGAGCGAGATGCAGCTAGATCTTAAGATCGAATATCTCCCTAAATGCTGAGTCCAGTAAGGGGAGAGGACAGAGTCACCGTGTATGTTATTTAGATCTCTTAGGTGAGTTACTTGGCGCTGCTACTCTCGAGTCAGTTTCAGGGGAGCCGCTTAGAGCGCGGGACAGGGAGATAGGACTGAATTCTACAGGCCTGGCCCCTAGCCGCGAGGCTTCTGAGGCCAAACAAGGTTTACTGCTGAACCCCTCTGATGGTTCTGGCCTGGCTGGCAAGACTGCTTCATGAGCGCTGACCCAGAGCGATTGGCGCTTGCTGTGCGGTCTGCTCTGTGCTGCACCCCAGAATGCCCAGCTGCCCCGCAAAAGGAAAAGTGTCCATGGAACCAAGGAGAATCGGACTGTGTCGAGCAGTCCCAGCCTGTTCGGACTTCCAGTCCTTCCTGCGGGCTTCTAGGAGCCCAGGAGACCAGGGCCTAGGGACCAAGAGGGCCAGAGACCTTTCGGGTCCAGGGAACCTTTCTGAACGAGTCACAAGAAAACCCAGGAGGGGGTCAGGGAAACTGTACTCTGAGGAGCGAGGGGACGTTTCGCACATCGGCAGATGGCTCAAAGAATATCCGGACCGCTTGGTTCTCCAAATCATATCCAGGGACACGCATTCCTTCCTTCCTTACCCTCCAACCCTGAAGTCCCAGGCGAGGCCCCTGCAGTGGGCCAACTTTAGCTGGCTGGCAGAGATCTCCTATCCCCAGACCAGAAAAGAGCGGGGTCCAGGGGATTGGGCATGGATTTCCTTCAATTACTAAAAGGAATGCTAGAAATTTTGGATTCCCTATGACCAGAGTCTTTGTGTATTCTGGCAGAGACTCTGCAAAATAAAGAAACTTTCTGGGAAAATCATCCTTGAGATCTTCATGGATCATTAGGGCAGTCCCCATGAAAAACCTGAATTCAGGAGGTTTTCCTATTTTTCCCCTTCTGGGAGTATCTCTTCAATCTCAGTTCCCATGGAAGTCAGGGTGAGGTTTTCTTAGCTGTAGGTTTTTCCCCTTTGTGGTAGCGGCCACAGGTATGGGGGCAGCAGTCTGAGGGGTTCCTTGGGTCCTCTTCCTTCTTGGGCACCAAGAAGGCAGGTTCTTCCCAAAGGGCATAAGTCCATAGCTGGCGCTTCCTGAGGTGAGGATGCTCCTTGGTCTTTTGCACCCTGGAGGTAGTTATTTTCTATTTCCTTTTAGGGTTTGCTAGACACCTTGAGGGGTTAGTGGTTAGGCCAATCTGCTCCTTCCTCATGTGTATTTGTGGGACACTTCCAACAGTTATCATATTTCTGTTCTATGTTCTTCTTCATCTAGATTAGCAGGTTGTGTAAGCGTAGGAGTTCTTGGCCGGGGTTCTACTTCAGCTCTTATTCTGGAAGCTCCGCCGTCTTTGTGCTTCTCGCCACGGGTGACCACGGATCTCCCGGGTGTGGGGTATTTTATGGCAGGGAGCCCTCTTGCCAGGCCTCATTCCCCTATCTCACAAAGGTCTTAGTATTGTGCTTCTCCCAATGAGTCCCATGCTTGTCCGTTGCTATCACTAGCCGACGGGTGGGCCTCTCACTCCGTGGCTACAGTCCACGACACCATGTCTGTTTTCATTTACATCTTCAACTGCATATCGCCCGGTCTTCTAGAGATTGCAGAGAGGCCATTGGAGAGTGGACTTTCCACGGACGGACCAATCGCTTTCTAATACGTGTGGACATTCGGTCGGTCCAACATCCTAGCGCACAAGACAAGTCGCTATATTCTGACCACTTCAGTGGTGAAGTTTAATAAGAACAGGCGCATCTTCGCACTTCAACAAACCCTTTGTGCGGGTCATTCACATTCCCTTGGACACTAAGCATACAGTTTTTTTGAGAGGTTCCAATACTTTGGGAACCCTGAAATACCCTAAGACAACTTGTGCATATGGGGACTCACCAATACCTGTATGGAACCCTCCTTGTGCCTCAAGTGTGTTCTTCAGAAAGCCTGACTGGCCTCAGTTGTCTCATGATTTCTCATTGGCGTGCATGTTTAGCTCGGTGGGAACCGTTCCCTTCCACCCCTTGCATCGTGAATCCTCCCCCTCCTTTGTATCCTATGGTGATCTGATATCCCTCGGATCCTGCATTCTCCAACTCTGGTGCATTGAAGCTGACCGCTTGGCTCTCATGGTTCTGTTTTGATCCTTCCTCCTCTGGCTTTTCACCCTCTGAATTTTTGTATGGTCATAAACCATCCTCGAGATCCTCTTACTGAGCAAATGCGGCTTCACAACCCTAAGGAGTATAAGGTGGAATTCTGTTTCTCTCCCTGTAAGCTTGAGATTCATGGCGGCATCCAAATGGCATCCCATCCGTCCCGGCTCATTCAAAAGGTGGCGAACTTATGACGCTGGCTATGACTCTAATCCTCTTATGTCAGCCAGATACTCCCTCCAATTTAAATTCACCCTTCTCACTCTCTCACCAACCACTGTTCCTCCTTCCACAGTCAAGGTTGGTCCTGTTACCAATCCTGCATCCTCACATTAGCCATCACTATGGTGGTCCCTAAAATTTTGTTCCTTAGTACAGCTTTTTTTAGCTTATAATCTGGTTAGTTCTAAAGTCAAGCAGTCATTCCTAATCACCAACTTGGTCTTACTTGGACCTTTTCTATCCGACTCAGCCCCTTTAGATTCCCTCTTTGAGCCAGCAAAATCGCTTTCTTTCTCAAATTCTTGTCAATCTAGGAACTTCCTGTTTTCTTTCCTCCTATCTAGCTTTATCACAGAAACCTTGTTGCTTTTCACTGAGCTCCTTTGTCTCCGCTTCTGATCTCGATCTCTTAACAGCCAGTTGTCATAGTAGCTTTCAGTTGTCCATTTCTTGTACCACTTAAGTGTTACCCTTAACCTTTTGGTTCCTGGGCCATTTTTGGTGCATTTGTCCTGACAACTTAGATCCCCTCAGATGGCACCTTTTCCTGTTTTCCATGCTGACCAAAACCCAAAAGGTCATGCAACTGTTGCCCTCCTAGGGTTTTCTCTTGCAAAAACCAAAGAGCACTCACAATACATTTACATTCATATCAATGTTAATATTCAGCTTATTTTTTATCTTCAGGTAGAGTATTCTTTGGGCCCCTACCGAGGCTGGAAGAATTCTCCTTTCATGGTATTGGAACAAGATTTAGCTGAGCTCTGGAGGCTTGTTCTCTTAGGGATGAGATATGGTTCTTTTTACAGGCTGAAAAGTCTGGTTAATTTACCCATTCTCTCCCATTGGAGTAGGCCCCCGCATTTGCTCAGGAATTCATTCTATTATTCTGCCTTTTCCAGTTTGATGTATATTTTTGTTACCTTTTAGGGCTTATGTTCCATAGTTTCCTTTTACTTGAAGGTCATAATTGCAGCCAGGGTTATGAGGTGTCCTGGCTCCTCAGGTTTGGATCTATAGTTGGTTATTATGTTGCCTGGATGTTGCCCTGGATTCATAAATGAGGTATCCTTGCAGAGACAAATTTCCTGATTCCATTTAGATGGAATAAGAAGCTCGATCTGATAGTCTACTTTCTATCTCCCTGTCTTCATTCCAGAACCTAATATGGTGGAAGTAAGATATTTCATAACTTGGTTGTCCACAGTCAGCTCAGGTACTATCTTAACAGAACAAAACCTTGCAAGATCTCTGATCTGTTCATTTCCTGTTAAGTGGAGAAAAAAAAAAAAGAGGTCAACCTCTGACAATTCAGGCTGTTTTAAAGTGGTTGTCGTATGCTGTTGTCTTTTGTTATACCCACCACAACAAATCTGACCCCCCCAATTGCAGTAGCCATTAGGCTACATTGTTGCTTCCTCCCCAGGAAACAGCAACCAACCAGCTTCAAAAGGCTCTGGCTTCCCCCTTCATTCTTTACTCTGAATGTTGGTTGGCAAATTCAAAGGAGAAAAGTCAGCAATCAGAGTGAAACTTTCTTTACTACTTTCTTGCTGTCTCGTGAAGAAGCATCTCTCTCAGGCATCATAAGAGCAGCAGTTGGCAAACAGTTTTGTTCCTGGCAGATAAGTGTCCATTGAGGAGCTCTTCGGCTCAAAAGTTATTGCTTTTTTAAGACAAGTAAGCATTAAGCTATTTTTTTATACTAAAAGCAGCATTCCCCTTTAAGATGCATTGTAGTTTTACAGAGTATCAGAAGTTTTCTATCAGTTTTCTATCAATCTCAAACCAGTTTGAATAGGGTTTACCAAAACCAAGTAGTGCTGATTGTTCCACTCAAAGATATCAGTGGCTACTATTGACGAAGGTAGTTCAGGAACTGGACTTAGCTGAAGTGGTTCTCTTTGCAAATGCCGTCTAGTACTATTGCGTACTGAACAAGAAGAAAGTAACTTTATCAAAGTTGTTCGGTAATAAAGGCCAAAATACCAGTTCTCTCGCTCTTCTCTTAGTGGATGCGGAACCTGGGTGACTGTGATGCAAAATCTAGGTATATTCTTGTAAGGAAGTAGGAACAACAATTTTAGGATCTTTGAAAATAATGCCATCTTCCATCAACAATTCATCTCTATAAGGAAAATAGGTTTGCACTTCGGGTGGTATACTAGATTGCTTTGACAGCCATCCAACATCAATGTAGTGATTGAGCTTTTGGAAAATTGGATAATTCTTTGTGTGATCTCTTAACTCATCAAGTCTAGTGGTAGAAAAATTATGCACTGCCATCAAGTCAAAGTCAAAATTCTCTGTGTCAAGCTGTTCCATAATATTTCTGGGCGAGCTGGATAAGTATCAGCTAGACAGAGCAATTAGCCTTTTGTATAGACCATTTTGAAATTGCACTTTTGCAATTTGAGCATCATTCTTTGTAATCTCGCTGGAGGAGAATGCATACGCTTCTTTAGAATGGTAACTAGAGGTTGGTGATCAGTTTCAATCTGAATAACTCAACCATAAATATAATCATGAAACTTGGAACATGCAAATGCTGTTGCCAAAAACTCCTTCTCAGTTTGAGCATACTGCATCTCTATTTGGGTAAGTGTTCTAGATATTTTATCTGGCATAGCTATCGGAACTCTTCTTGCTGGTCTGACTACTGGAGTAACCTCTGGGTCTAACTTCATGGAATACACAACTGGAAGTTTGCCTAACTTGTCATTGAAAATATCAACATACTCTGAGAAAATGGCTTCAGAAAAATAAGAACTCAGAAATGCACTTATGTGATGAACTTCTTTAGCAAAAGAAAGCAGATTCATTCTCAAACTATCTTTGAGACCCAATAAAGACTGTACTGGTCTTCAGACTACATACAATAACAAGTTGTAACAGCTCTTGGCCAAATAACATGAATGAATCAGTGAGCATTTGGTTTGAATTTCTTCACCTCCATAATGAACAAGCTTTGCACTACTGGCCACATTGAGTTGCTCCTTAGTTCTCACTTTAACAAATGTTTTTGCTGATATAACATTACACTTTGAACCATTGTCTACTTTAAGCTCTGTGGATTTTCCATGAATCCAGACAGTACAAAACACTTCACTTCTTGCTAATAAATTCACTGCATCAACTCTTTCACCAAGCACTGATACACCATCTACATAGAAAACTGACTGCTTCAGCACTACTTGATCAGCTTGCTTCTTTGTAAGACTCTTCTTTACAACTGTGCGAGGTTTACTTGATTTGCAAAACTTTTGGAAATGGTTCTATTTTTTTACACTTGTGACATTGCCAACAAATGCCAAGCAGTTCTCTCTTTTAGACTTATGATTTACACCACAATTGCAACAGTTAACAATAAAGCTAGATTTGGGTTTTGCTGATTCATGCTTGTACTGCACTGAGCATGCTCCCATCTTAGAACTTGCTGGAAAGCTACATGTCCTCCCAGGACACCCTATAGCTGCCACGTGCTTCAGCTTGCTTCTGTTTGCCACGTGTAGCATACTATCTACATCTGCTCTGGAATCTACTGAAACCATACTCTTGTCACTCACAAGCATACTTGTGTATTTTTCCTGTCACCTCATGGATCTGACAAATCTGTATGGCTTTGCTCAACATTAAATCACTGTCATGAAGCAAAATCTTTGTCACAGCAGCACTATTAATACCACACACAAGCCTGTCCTTTATCAGCTCATCTTTTAAGTCACCAAACTGACACGTTTTAGCTTTGTTTCTCAGGTCAGTTATATAAGCTGCAAAAGTTTCCCCTAGTTTCTGATTTCTCATGTAAAACAGATGCTTCTCTAATGTAATATTTGTCTGGGGGGTTATACATTTCTCTGAACTTGCGCTCCAAACATTCAGGGTCTTCCCTTGATTCACCCTGTACAACAATATAATGGCTGTCACTTTCTCCTTCATATACTACTGGTGCATACACAAATGAACACAGTTTCTATGGCCTCTGACCCAGCTAGGTTTAGCGGAATGAATTCCCTGGTGCGTGCATCTCTATCTGCATATGCTGCTTGCATAAGAATATCGTACTCTTGCTCTAATATTCTCCAGTTCTCTGCAATATTCTGATCAAATACAAAAGGTAGGGGCTTTTGAAATCCGTCTGCCATATTAACACATACCAGTAAAGAGTTTGGCAAATAAGCACTAACATGGACACATGCCAGAAATTTATGCCAGTATTTGTAACTTTGTCCAATGCCTTTGTGCTTCTGAAATTATACCTTTTGGGCTTCTCAAAATTATACTAATTGACAAACTCATAGTACCTTTAAATAATTGAACTTTGCGAAATAAGTCTCTCGGGCACTGTAATACCCTTGTAGTTATTGCTTTGCCAAAGTCATTTATCATCATTATAAAAAGCATTTCAAATAACTGCACAATATGAATAAGCTAGGTTTCTCTTGCTCCAAAGTCAGTAACATTTCAAAGTAATTGCTCTTTGCGAATAAACTGTACACGACAAACTGAAATTTCCCCAAAATGGCGGTACCTTGCTAGGCAACTCTTTACAGTGCAAGAAACACTCTGTAATGTCTACACTTTGTAAATAGACACACCCAGCACAAGAAGCTTTTCGAAATGGCTATATTTTGACTGTATTTCTTGAACTAGTTGCAGTTTGCACACAATAAACTCTTTGAAATACATAAATAGTAATAAGCACACACAGTTAAGCACTTTTACACACTTTGAGATACTTCAAATAACTTTAGTTATGCCCTTATTACAATACGAAGTCATAGTCCAAAACAAAGCACTTTGCCAAAACACATGCAGTCACCTTGCTTTATTTTTGCTTAATGTGCCCTTTTTTCCCTTGTTATATTCGTTTTTCTCGTTTAAGCCCTTTTCATGCCCATTGTACTTTTCTTGTGCTTATTTACTCAAAACATGCCCATTTTGCCCAAGCACACTTGTTTTGCTTTAAACACACTCGTTCTGCTTTACTGTTAAGTGTTTTATCAAATAATTTTGTTTTAAACATTTCCCTTAGTTAATAAACCTTTTATGCCTTTCACTTGCTTAATAATACAGTTTGTGCCCTTGTAATGCCTTGTTTTGTCTTTTTTTACCAAATAAACAGTTTATGCTACTTCCCATTACCCTTGATTCTTTTCTGGCACTTTTTGTGCTTGTCATGGCTCCAAATTTTATTCTATGCGATCCCGGTTCTAACACCATGTTCCTCTCCTATTTTGGACACAATAAAAGAGTCTTTGTGGGTTCTGTTCAAGTAGCTTTATTCTATACAAACACATTACTATAGAAGTTTACTAACTAAAGTAACTTTTACATAAACTAACAAGTGCAATCTTGCATGCTCATGCTATGGCTGCTCTTCGAAAATGGCACTAGAGATTGCACGTGTCTGGAATTTGTACATGTAAGTACGGTCTTTGGCATGCTTATTAAACACACAGAACATACACTCTGATCTACAGAAATGATTAAGGACATAGAAAACCTTCATATACTGGATTCAACTCAGGTTGGTTTCACAGAGTTTGTCTTTGTTGTCACAAAGACAATGGATGAGGGCAAAATGGTGCATACTGCATACCTTGACCTGGTTAAGGCATTTGATACAGTACTCAGACATTGCAAACAAACTTACAGATGTAGGCATAACCCCCTATGTTACATGCTGAATAGCCAGCTAACTCTAAGAGAGAACCAAGGAAGTTAGGATAGGAGAGACTACCTTCAGAAATTTTCTCGTCACTATCTGACTCCCTCAGGTCTTTGTGCTGGGTCAACTCCTTTTTGGCAATGGATTTATGAAAACTTGTGTAGCACACTAAAACAACTAATTCAGCAAACACACCAAATATCTACAGCCAAAAGACAGTATAAATAAAAAAAAATATTCCTTTTCGCCTGGAGCCTAGTAGGAAGCACCCAATCTAGTTTAGCAGCAAACAAGATCTGGGTAATCTCCCTAAGCATGATGAGATAGGGTATAGCCTCAAGCCAGCGGAAGCTCTCGAGCTTTAGTATAGGCAGAGTCGGAACCGATTCTTTGTTCTGAACCAAACCAGCAAAGAATAAAGGTGAGATGGACAATAAGCATGGAACGTTATGGTGAGTACATAACTTCTTTTTTCGACCAGTATGTGCCTAGGTTATTAAGGAAATCATTCTGTGTTGCTCAATTTATAAGCAAGGGAATGGCATATAGGTCCAAAGAAGTCATCATTCCACTGTAGTCAGCCCTTATTAGGCCCATCCTTGAATACAGTGCCCCCTTCAATGTGACCTGATGTGCCACATGCAACAACTGGGATGTCCACAGAGGTTCTTCATAAAAAAGAATATAGGGCATAAACAGCATGTCCTATGGCAGATAACCTCAAAGCCCTATCTCTATATTCTGCTTCCTACAGACTACTGAGAGGAGGTCTATGCCTGGCATCCTTGTACCCCAGTCTGATGGACTTTTTGCATAACAGCAAAATAGAATCTAAATTACTCAATCAAGTTAACTTTCCTTGCAACTTAACTTGGTTATTTAGAGGAGCAGGTATGTGTGTCAGAGAATTCCCCTTCTCGGGAACAAGTTGCCCATCCGTGTGAAGCAGAGCTCTTCCCTAACACTGTTCAAGAGAAACCTGGACCAGTAGATAGGAAATCAGAAATACACCCCAGGTTTAACACACCTGTCTCTAATGGACAGAGGCAGTATGTAAATCTTGCCCCAGATTGCATATACCCTTTAAAACAATCTGTAAGGGACATAAACTTGCGAGATACATTTGCAAAGCTTGGCTACACTTCCAAAGTCCAGCACATAAACTTGCAGGACACATTTAGGAAGCTTGGTTATGCTTATAAAGGCCGTAGTGGTCATTTGCCTAGTGTACACCTTAAAAGAGCTGTTGGCTGTGATCCATTCCTTGAAGTTTCTCCGTCATCTTTAGACCCTAGGACCACTTTAAGTGATTATGAACAATACCAAGGCTTAAACTCTGAGATTTGGCCAGCTAAGACCTACATGCAATCAACTGGACGTATAAGTGAATTTAAATAAATCTTTATCTGCACTTTTTTGCAAATTATACAGCATTTAAATTGATTTATTTGTGTTGCATTGAATACTGTCTAGTTCGAAGTTGTCGCTCTGTTTTTACACTTAATGCTTGTTAGAATTCCTGAATAGCCAGTGATAACTGGATTTAGTTCTCTTCATTGTTATTCGGTTTCTGCCTTATATAAGTGGTACATTTTGGATTATTTTCTGCTTAAACTCTGAGCTTTGGCCAGCTTAGACCTACATGCAATCAACTAGATGTATAAGTGAATTTAAGTAAATCTTTATCTGCACTTTTTTCATAAAATACAGCATTTAAATTGATTTATTTGTGTTGCATTGAATACTATCTAGCTGGAAGGTGTGGCTCTGTTCTTTCAGTTAATGCTTGTTAGACTTTCTGAATAGCCAGTGATAAGTGGGGTAGTTCACTTCATTGTTATTTGGTTTCTGCCTTATATAAGTGGTACATTTTTATTATTTTCTGCTTAAACTTTGAGCTTTGGCCAGCTAAGACCTACATGCAAAAAACTGGACATATAAGTGAATTTAAGTAAATCTTTATCTGCACTTTTTTCAAATAATACAGCATTTAAATTGATTTATTTGTGTTGCATTGAATACTATCTAGCTGGAAGTTGTGGCTCTGTTTTTTCAGTTAATGCTTGCTAGAATTTCTGAATAGCCAGTGATAAGTGGGGGTAGTTCACTTCATTGTTATTCGGTTTCTGCCTTATATGAGTGGTACATTTTGGATTATTTTCTGCTTAAACTCATAGCTTTGGCCAGCTAAGACCTACATGCAGTCAACTGGACGTATAAGTGAATTTAAATAAATCTTTATCTGCACTTTTTTCAAATAATACAGCGTTTAAATTGATTTATTTGTGTTGCATTGAATACTATATAGCTGGAAGTTGTGGCTCTGTTTTTCAGTTAATGCTTGTTAGAATTTCTGAATAGCCAGTGAAAAGTGGAGGTAGTTCACTTCTTTGTTATTTGGTTTCTGCCTGATATAAGTGATACATTTTGGATTATTTTCTGCTTAAACTCTGAGCTTTGGCCAGCTAAGACCTACATGCAAAACACTGGGCATATAAGTGAATTTAAGTAAATTTTTATCTGCACTTTTTTCAAATAATACAGCATTTAAATTGATTTATTTGTGTTGCATTGAATACTGTCTAGCTGGATGTTGTGGCTCTGTTTTTTCAGTTAATGCTTGTTAGAATTCCTGAATACCCAGTGATAAGTGGGAGTAGTTCACTTCATTGTTATTCGGTTTCTGCCTTATGTAAGTGGTACATTTTGGATTATTTTCTACTTAAACTCTGAGCTTTGACCAGCTAAGACCGACATGCAATTAACTCGACATATAAGTGAATTTAAGTAAATATTTGTCTGCACTTTTTCAAATAAAACAGCAGTTAAACTGATTTATTTGTGTTGCATTGAATACTATCTAGCTGGAAGTTGTGGCTCTGTTATTTCAGTTAATGCTTGGTAGAATTCCTGAATAGCCAGTGATAAGTGGGGGTAGTTCACTTCATTGTTATTTGGTTAGTTTCTTATATAAGTAGTACATTTTGGATTATTTTCTGCTTAAACTCTGAGCTTTGGCCAGCTAAGACCTACATGCAATCAACTGGACGTATAAGTGAATTTAAGTAAATCTTTATCTGCACTTTTTTCAAATAATACAGCATTTAAATTGATTTATTTGTGTTGCATTGAATACTATCTAGCTGGATGTTGTGGCTCTGTTTTTTCAGTTAATGCTTGTTAGAATTCCTGAATAGCCAGTGATAAGTGGGGGTAGTTCAGTTCATTGTTATTCAGTTTCTGCCTTATGTAAGTGGTACATTTTGGATTATTTTCTGCTTAAACTCTGAGCGTTGGCCAGCTAAGACCTACATGCAATCAACTGGACTTATAAGTGAATTTAAGTAAATCTTTATTTGTACTTTTTTCAAATAATACAGCATTTAAATTGATTTGTGTTGCATTGAATACTATCTAGCTGGAACTTGTGGCTGTGTTTTTTCAGTTAATGCTTGTTAGAATTCCTGAATAGCCAGTGATAAGTGGGTGTAGTTCACTTAATTCTTTTTCGTTTCTGCCTTATATAAGTGGTACATTTTGGATTATTTTCTGCTTAAACTCTTAGCTTGGCCAGCTAAGACCTGCATGCAATCAACTGGACATATAAGTGAATTTAAGTAAATATTTATCTGCACTGTTTTCAAATAATACAGCATTTAAATTGATTTATTTGTTTTGCATTGAATACTATCTAGCTGGAAGTTGTGGCTCTGTTTTTTCAGTTAGTTCCCCGCCCACCCTCCCTACTTTTGTTTTGGTGTTAATCTTGGTGGCTTTGAAACTGGCCTCCCCTCTTGTAAATTTGCATTTGGATACTCCTCCTGAGCCCATCTCATTTGCTCACTCAAAAAAAATGTGCACCTTTTTTCATCTGCTTTTACTGTATTTGTGTTTCTTCCTACTTTATTTTGCTTTTGCGTCATCTTAAAAGTACTCAATTGTATTTATTACTGCTTGGTGTATCTATCATTCTAAGCCTTTTGGTTTAAGCACTTGGGCTTCAAACCAGTTGTTTTACATTATGAAGGTTTGTGGTCTACACTGTTGTGGCAGGACAGGTAGCTTACATCCTTCTAAGTTGGGAACTGCTGATTGAAGGCTCAGTGTCTGTTATTCTAAAAGTGTATTAGTTCTGGTTTGGGCACTTGGGCTTCAGGCCAGTTGTTGTACATTAAGAAGGTTCGTGGTCTACACTCTTGTGGGAGGAGAGGCTTGACTCTGCCCTTCTGAGCCGGGAATTTCTGGTCAAAGGTTTATAGTGCCTGCATATTTGAACTGTTTCTTACTGAAATTGGTGCGCCTTGTTTGCTGTAGCATAGACTAGATCCAGGCCTGCTGAATCTAGCTTTGTTTGCATAACTTGAGCACTAATCCAGGCCTTCTTAAAAGTATTCAGTTGTATTTATTACTGCTTGGTAGTAACCTGATTAAAGTGTAGCTATCATTCTAAGCCTTTTGGTTTAAGCACTTGGGCTTCAGACCAGTTGTTTTACATTAAGAAAGTGTGTGGTCTGCACTGTTGTGGCAGGACAGGTAGCTTACATCCTTCTAAGTTGGGAACTGCTGATTGAAGGCTCAGTGTCTGTTATTCTAAAAGTGTATTAGTTCTGGTTTAAGCACTTGGGCTTCAGGCCAGTTATTTTACATTAAGAAGGTTTGTGGTCTGCACTCTTGTGGGAGGAAAGGCTGGACTCTGCCCTTCTGAGCTGGGAATTTCTGGTTAAAGGCTTATAGTGCCTTCATATTTGAACGGTTTCTTACTGAAATTGATGTGCCTTGTTTGCTGTAGCATAGACTAGATCCAGGCCTGATGAATCTAGCTTTGTTTCTGTAACTTGAGCACTAATCCAGGCCTTCTTTTTTGGAGAAGGTTCCCCTGCACCCCAGTGGCACTAGTGTGCAGTTAGAACTTGTCTGATTGAAGACTACAGGAACAGGGCTCAGTTCTGAGATTTTTTTACTGGTTAATTGGGTGATTTGTTTAAAAGCCTTTTCTGATTGCTTGTAGTCATCTAAAGCTGTTTTAAGTGTATCTTTTACTGTTTGTAGTCGTTTAAAGCTGTTTTAAGTGTATTTTTTTTACTGTTTTTGCCTTATCTTTTAAAAAAAAATTTAATGTTTCCCACCATTCTAAGCTAGTATAGTCCAGTTTTTAGGCTAGTGCTGAATTCGGGGCTGTGTTACAATTTTCTGAGTTGCCCATACCTTCCTTGGATATAGGGAGGTTTCTCTGTTCACCTGTGAGAGAGGGAGCTTTGAGCAGCCATCTGTCCATGGAGGAGTGGTTCCAGCCCAGAATTTAGTAGTTTATAGGCCATTTTGAGCTAATTTCTATCTCTTTCATGTCCCTGCTGTAAAAAACTCGTTTGCACGGTTTTGCATGTCCGGGCAGCGCCAGTTAGCTAGGGCTAAATTTATCCCAGCTCCACCAAGTCTCCTCTTCAGTTTTTCCCTTGAAAGTAGTCTAACTCTCAACCTAAGCACTTAAAAAGCATCCTACAGTCCAACACTTGCTCAAACCTAATAGGAAGCACTAAAATACCCCGACACTTAATTGCCCAGCAGGGCAAGGCTAATTATTCACCCCTCACCAGCCAAGCGACTAAGCAGCTCACACTACTATTCAGGCATGACCAAAGGGCAATTTCAGGTATACTCTCCAGTCCAGCTGGTGAACCTGGGTATCCTGAGGCAATGTACAACTGCCTCATGTACACAGACAACCCTCTCCTCCTACCACAAAACATTAAAATATGCGAGAGATGCAATTATATAGCTAAATTGGAGGCTAAGCTCTCTCCACCCAAGACTGGAACAGGCAGTCATGAGGAGAAGGTTAACACTTGCACCACACCTCCAGTCTCACATAGACATACTAAACCAGCACTGGCAAAAAATACACATAAATTCACGAAATCATACTCGAAGACTCTAAATAAAAACTTGCAAAAGCATCACAGACCTCCAAAGCAGACACCCAAAAAACCTGCACCTCCTGTCACAAACCAGACAACACATAAAACACAAAATCAGTGTGCAGCACAATCACAGCCCTTAAGGCGAAATAACATACCTAACACACTAGTAATAGGCGACTCTATAGTCAGGCACACTGACGTCCCACTCACTAGGCTGGACAAGGAGAAAGTTATTGTTAGCTGTCTGTCGGGAGCCAGAATCCGCCACATAACACAAGCACTCAGGTCACTCCAGAACAAGTACAAATATGACTCCGTCGTTGTTCATGTTGGTGTGAATGACCTGAAACATACCTCCCTGGACTACATGAAAAGAGACAAGGAAGAGCTCTCTGATCATGTAGCCCAGGCAGGTATGACCCTGACCCTGAGTAGCATCCTGCCCTCACCAAGAATGATACCGCAGTATAAAGAAAAAATGATCAATTTCAACAACTGCTAAGCTTCTGGTGTCATTCAAAGGGGATCCAGTGTCTGTCAGTCTGGGCGACATGCTCGACAAGCCTTGTTGCTTTGCAAGAGACGGCTTGCACCTGTCACCCCTAGGCTTTCAAATACTGGCAAAGGCTGTTGCTGCCCCAATAGTGCCTTTTTTAGGCAAGGCTCAAAAGTCAAACCCAACTCCGTAAACAGAACAAATAAAAAAATAAGGGTTATACTACTCAACGCCAGAAGTTTAAATCTCAAAATGCACGTGCTCGAAGCACTCCTCAGTATGTTGAACATCGGCATTTGTGCAGTAACTGAAACCTGGTTCAAGTCTCCACAGAGCACTCCAGCACTACCGGACTCATACCACACATTTCGGCCACAGAACATAGACCGAAACACAAAAGGAGGGGTGTATCCATATTCATCAAGGATACCTACACCTCCAGGTGAGTGGCAGCATGATACCTCCGAGATCATCCATGTGCAAATAACATCAGGCAAATTTGCAATGCAAATTGTGGCCTGCTACAGATCACCCTCCATGACCCAGGACCACCACTCCGTCTTTCTGTAGACACTGGAAAACATGAAGGTCCTACCAAACACCCTGATACTGGGCGATTTCAATTACCCTACTGTTAACTGGGAAAACTACTCAAGTACAAACTCCCAGGTCCAGCACTTCCTGGAATTTATCAACTCAAATGCCCTGGATCAGCTGGTAAACTCCCCTACCAGAAGTAAAAACATATTGGACCTGATCATCACCAATATGGGCAACAGGTGTTCCACACCGGAGGTCAACCCGTCACTGGTTAGATCAGACCATAAACTAATCACTCTGGATGTCCACATCACACCACCACCTCCAACCAAGGAAACCACAGTGAAAAACATTTCTATAGCAAACTTCACCTTACTTAAGACATAGGTGGTAAGTTTCACAGCCCCCACGCTAAAGGATAACAGTGTCCAAGATGCAGGAACCTTTACAAATGCACTCTATGAGCACCTACGAGGATGCATGGATCGTGCCATCCCTAGCAAAACCAAGACTCACTCCCCTATGAGAAGGAAATCAGTCTGGTGGACCCCTGCCATAAAGAGGTTATACAATAGAAGGAGGAAACTAGTTCAGAAAAAAAGCAAATCCCAAGAAGGAAAGACATCCCTGATCAGTATCAGTAAGAAACTAAGGTCCCTCATAAAATCCTCCAAGGCTAACTTCGAAAGAAAAATAGCCAAGGATTCGAAAGATAATAGCAAAGCCTTCTTTAGCTATGTCAAGAATCTAAGTGGCAACTCGCAGATATGCTCTGAGCTAGTGAAAATAGATTCATAGGTTGATAGATTCATAGATTAGTACTAAGCTAACTGCCCTTGCGAGCCATTTTAAGCCTAGCCAATTATCCCTTGTGAGACTCAAACCCTGCACCTTGTGTTTGTAAGGCAAACACCTTAACCATTAGGCCACCCTCCCACCCTAGCACAAAATATACTGAACCCACTGATATTGCCAACATCCTGGCAGATAGATTCAGTGCAAACTTCACCCTCCCTCTCACCCTCAAAAGGGCCCACAACAATACCGGAAAAGTGTAGTGTCCTGGAAATCACAGACGCACAGGTAAAAACAGCCCTTTCAAATGCCAAAAGCACAGCGGCAATGTGGCCATATGGTGTCCCAGGCTGTGTCTTGCACGTACTACAGAACAAACTAACCCCCCACCTAAACACACTGTTCAACCTCAGCCTCTCCACAGGCTACATGCCCATAGAATGGCGCACAGCAACGGTTATTCTGCTCCACAACTGACCCTGATAACTAACTATAACTATAATTCTGACTAGCCTGGTCTGCAAGGCTATGGAGCGCATCATCATGAAACTCATTAACAAAGACATTTGGGAACCTCCAAACACTTGACCTGACCCAGTTTGGCTTTGTTAAGGGCAGATCATGCCTACTAAACCTGGTTGACTTCTTTGAGACAGTCACCAAGGCCATAGATGAGGGGAAGGTAGTTCACACAGCCTACCTTGACCTCGCCAAGGCTTTTGACACCATTCCCCACTTGGGAAGTATAGAAAAACCCACCAGCCTGAACATAAACCCCTACGTCTCGAGATGGGTTGCCAACTGGCTTACAGACAGAACTCACACGGTAAGAATAGCGGGCTCTAGGTCCGACTCTAAACCAGTCACAAGTGGTGTCCCACAAGGCTTGGTCCTGGGATCCCTACTGTTCGGCATATACTTCTCAGAAATACAGGCAAACACAGGAGGACTATGGCTAACCAAGTTCGCCAATGACTGCAAACTGGGAGCCATAATTGACTCTCCGGCTGACATGGACATTCTCCAAAAGGGCCTTACTGAGATGGACACCTGGTGTCAAAGTCATGGTCTCAAGCTAAATGCCAAAAAATGCATAGTCATCCCATTTGGGAAAAACAAAACACCCATGAATTACCACATAGGTGGCAGCCCCCTTAATACAGAAGAGGTAATAAGAGATCTGGGGACCCAGGTAGATAGTAATCTCTCCTTTGACAATCATATTGCCAAAGTAGTTAGGAAATCCTTCTATGTAGCCAATCTAATTACTAAAGGGTTTGCATCTAGAAATAAAGAGGTTATAGTGCCCCTCTACCTCTCACTCATTAGACCCATCATAGAGTACAATGCCCCATTTGGGATGTACCTCACAAGACACTTCCAACAGCTGGAAAGACCATAAAAGTACCTCACCAAGAGGATTACTGGCCTCAAACATATGTCCTATGCAGCCCGACTGGAAAAACTCCAGCTGTACTCAGTGGCATATCGCTTACTCAGAGGTGATCTCTGCCTGACTTACAAAGCCATGTCCAACTCAGAATTGATGGACATGCTCCACCTAAAGAAATCCAAGTCACTGCGAGCCATTCACTCTAGTGAGCTAAACCTAGCCACAACAATAAATAGAACATGCTGGAGGGATAGATTCCTGTCACAGAGACTCCCCATGCTTTGGAACAAAATTCCTAACTACATTAGGCAGAGCCCCTCTCTTAACACTCTTCAAGAGAAACCTTGACAAGTGGATGGGTAACAGAAAATACACGTTTGTGCTCCCTCTGCATGCTGGCTGTGATGGCTTGGGAGTTAGCTCTTCTGCATTCCTTAACCCTCCAAACAACTTAGACGCTGTCAGTGCAAAGCATATTGGCAAACAAGCTGAGCAGGACTAGCACAATCAGCTAAACAAGTTTTTTTTTCCCCAGACCTCCTTGCAAGCAAGCCTGGAAAATAGATGTATTTTCATTCCCTTGGAAGGCAGTGTTCCTTAATGCATTTCCACCCTTTCCACTGATATCTGGGGTAATTCTGAAAATTCAGAAGGATACCAAAAAAACAAACAAAACAAAGTCTTAATCCTAATTCGGCCCAGGCAACATTGGTTCTCCCTTCCTATTGAATTGGCCAAGGGCAAATGCCACAAGATTCCTCACAGACTGGATCTACTCACACAAAAGGGAATTTAATACATTCCAGTATCAGTCGATTTCATCTGACTGTGTGGGTGATTCAGTTTTAATACCTTTTAGGCACATTTCATGAGGACTTGCAGTAGGTACTGAAGGAGGCAAACAAGCCTTCGACTAGAAAAATCCTAAGTTGGCATGTAGAAATGATTTTCTAGTTGTTGCCTAACCAACAATCAGGAGCCCATCAGGGATTTTGTACCACCGGTACTGGAATATTTGTGTGAGTTACTTTCCTCTGGCCTCTCTTATTCCTCTATAAAGGCTCATCTTGCTGCCATTTCAGCATGTTTGCCCATGGATCCTCCTCTTTCTTCTCTCTTTGTGTATAACAGTTTCTGAAAGTTCTTTATAAACAGGTTGCTTTTCCTTGGGATCTCCGCTATATGCTGAATAAACTGACTCTGTCACCCTTTGAACTTGCACATCAAACTGACTTAAGGCTCATGACTTGCAGAACTGTACTCATCATTGCTCTGACATCTGCAAGAAGAGTATCTGAGTTGCAAACTTGTCATGGTGGGTGACCCTATCTGATTTTCCACAAGGACATGTCTCTTTAAGAACAAACCACTCATTTATACCCAAAGTGGTTTCAGAGTTTACTTTGATTCAAACCATCAGTCTCCCAGTATTCTACTCAGAATCCAAAAATTAGGGGAAAACAGGATTATGCATACTCTGGACATCCATACACAGCTTAGGTACTATCTTGACAGAATTAAGCCCTTTAGAAAAGCTGATCAGCTATTTATTTCTTATCAAGGGGCAAAAACAGGGATCTAAAGAGATAATTACCTAGTGGTTGCCTCAGTTATTGTCTTTTGCTATTTCCACTATGACAAATCCATTCCAAGCAGTATCAAGGCATATTCCACTAGACGCTTGTCTTCTTCGATGGCATACTGGAAAAGGATGGACTGTAGACATATTCTAGAGGCAGCTGTATGGTCCTGTGTACATACTTTTACAAAGCATTACAAACTGGGTTTCTTTTCTAGGTCCATGTTGAACTTTGCTTGGGCCATTCTCCGGAGGCTCCTGTAGTCATATCCTTCCTCCTCCAGCATTGAATAAGCTCTGGTAATCAACCCGTATAGCCTAAGGGATACTGCAGCAGTGGGAATGATCACCGTATATATTTATGTAAGTTGCACTAACCCATAACAGTATATGTTCAAATTCCACACTGCTCCAGTAGCTGCACCCATCCTCCTGTTGTATAGAGTTGTAGTTGGGATATAAAGTAGAACTGTGTTTGTTTCTACTTTATATGTCTTAATTATAAGTATTGGTTTATTACTATAGGGTTGTTAGGCTGTTCTGTCATTGTATGGGTAAGAAAGTCAAGAAGAAAGCTTCACTCTGATGCTGATTTCCCTTCTTAGAATTAGCCAACCAGCAGTCAGAATGAAGGAAAGGGGGTGCCAGAGCTTTTTGAAGCTGGCCAGTTGTTTTCTGGGCATGAAACAACCCATATAACCTAAGGGTTACTGCAGCAGCGAGGAATGCACACATCTACTGTTACTGGTAAGTGCAACTTACACAACTGTACTTTCCAGGCAGGGTCGAAGCCCATTCTGCCAGGGCCTTGGCTTCATCTATGGCTTTTTGAAAGGTTGGATTCTAGAGGTATTCTCTTAACAATAAAATGGTCCTCTGTGCACACTTTGCTTTGCTAGGTCCATTTTCCAGGGGCTCCAAGGCTGTCATCCTTCCTCCTCCCAATCAGTATAAACTGTGGTAATGTAGCCAAATAGCTTAGGCTACTGCAGCAGTTATCCTTTTGAAGAACATAGTACAATTATGTAAGTAAACTTACTGTAACAGTAGATGTTCAAATGATCCATACTGCAGTAGCTGCTCCCTCCCTACTTCCCCCTTGTTTTTGCATGTTTTTTATGCTAGTGTGTGAACATTGTTTTCATAGCGTTGTCCTTCTTGGGGCTTTAGCTTCCCCTCCCTGTTGTCATGAAAGCTTTGAAGGGCTTGACATCCAAACCTCTCTTTTAGTCATCTTAGCTTGAGCTGACAGATGCTTTGGGTGCATGGAAGGTGCACTGAATCTTTGGAAGCTAGCCAGTTGTTATATCCTTGATAGGATATAACCCATATATCTTAGGCTACTGCAGCAGTGATCATTCAAACATCTACAGTTATGGTATGTTTACTTACACAACTGTACTTTAGATTAGCACGGCTTATCAAGTCCTGATATTTTGAGTCTTTTTTTAATTTGCGTATTCAGTTTGTGAATAGAAATGTTTTATTGTATGGTTCTTTCAACAAGTTTAACACATGGGCTTTGAGTAGCATTGTTTACTTGTATAACGAGACTTACTGTAAGTGTTGGTAATGAGAACCAGAGGAGTTGTTTAGATTTTGTGATTTGGCAGCAACTGTTAGTAGGAATTTGTGGAGCTGCAGTGGAGAGGGAAGTAGCAAGTTTCTCGAAAAACTGAATGATTTCCTTTTCTCAGTGGTTGTGTTACTTCAGATTTTGCATATAAAAATAGTGGGGTTTGGAGTTCATGACACATAGCAAAAACATAAAAATATTAGTTGTACCCCCCCATTTATTTTTAGATGCATGTTATCAATTTCTGTTGGGCTATTCATGAGATGGAATTTCAGTGGGCTGGTTTCATTCATGACATGTTTTGATAATTTATGCATTGTTTTATTGAGATGTTAGGAGAGTTACCGTCCTTCTGAACAGAAGAATCTGCTAGGTATTTCCAAAACACTTTCACTACACATGTCTGCTGAAAAAACTGCTGTTAGTCACTTGACCAGTGGCTTATAAATATCTCATTATCGGCTTGAGGCCTCTTCCAACTGGCAGATCCAGAGAAGAAGAGAGATCATCCGACTAAAGAAGCCTAGTTCCCAAACTAGTGCTTTGTTGTTGTTGTTGTGTCTTTCGGCTTTTCCCGGTTAGGGGTCGCCACAGTGGAACTCCGGTCCGCTGATTGGCAGTAGATTTTTATGTGCCGAGTTGCCAGCCCTAACGCACAACCTTCAACGAAGGTACGTCCACTCACGCATCTCTCCACACAGAAGACGCTCTAGCTGAGAATCGAACAGGACAACGTCTTACTGTGAGACGACAATGCTACCGCAGCACCACCACCGTAGTATACAGGTGAAATCATCTATATCTAGCGAGTTCCTTTCTGCCTTTGAAACAGCATGATTTAGGTGGGAAGATAATGAAGTTTGCAGCGTGCACACACAAATGCAGCGCAATCGATCACATTTGGCAGAGGTTAGGAAATATTGTTTTGTCTACAGATGTGTCAGATCACTTTAATAAAGTAACCATAATTATTAAATCCTAGAAGCAAAGTTTGTGATGTATTCGTTCTACCATTAAATTGTTATGTAGAAGCAACTTAAATAATACTAGGGACCTTCCTTAACTTTTCCTAAAATGACAGCACGGATTTTCTTCTCATTTTAAAGTGACTTTTCTGATATTTTGTTTCAGTATGTCAAGGAGCTACAGGTGACCTAGAGGGAGCTCATTCTGTATTTAAAGATGTGCAAAAACTTTTCAAGAGAAAGAACAACCAGATTGAACAGTTCTCTGTGAAGAAGGTGAGTTTTGATTGATGCTGTTTCCAGTATCCTGTATAAGATTGGCTTCCAATGTGTTCGAATTTGAATTTTTTAGGCGCAACTCACATAGAGTGGTGAAAAGGCAGACCTGTAATTCTTCTGAATTTTTCTTTTCCACTTTTTATTCTGTAAATAGATTTTAGCCACCACAGTCTGTAACACCTAGATTGGGAAGATCAGCATGGGCAAATTGTCATGTGAGTTAAATCTATGAATGTGTAGTAAGATATGTTTGTGCTTTCAGAGGAGTGTGTTTTGAAGAAGGAAAAGTAAGATTCACAAATTCAGCCTTCCCAGTCTTTTGCAAAAAAACAAAAATGTGGATAACACAATGCTAAATGATATTAGGACATCTGTTTGGATTTCCTTTTCTCAGGAAAATGAAAACGGTAAAGAGATATTCACTTACTAACTTCCTTATCGCTCCAGTCCTCCATCCATCCATTTTCTGAATTTCTTTTCCAGGCGAGGGTCACAGTGATAAGAACAATCCACTTGACTTCCCTATTCCCAGTAACAGTGTTCAGCTCATTGTGTGTGATCCCCAGGTATTCTCATAAAAACTGAGAGGTATAATACTTCCAACATGTCCTGGGTTTGCCCCAGGGTCTCCATCCAGTGCACCATGCCTAGGACATTTCCTGTGCGAGGTGTCGCATTTCACATCATCGAAATTTCAAAATATCGAATCTGATATGGTCGACACCATATCATCGATATTTTGAAAATTCAAACATAAAAAAAGAGAACAAAAAAAAAAAATAAAACAACTAAACATTGCAAGCAGGTGGGCAAGCCCTCCTGCACCCCCCACACCCCCCTACTTAAATATACCAACTCCGAGATCGCACTAAATTGCAGTAAACGGAAATCTCCCCTTACAGAGATTTCCTTTAAAACATTCGATGTCTTTCACTTTTGCTGATATGGTGCCGACCATATCAGCTTCGATATTTTCAGTCTTCGACGAAGTGATATGCACCCGAGGTGTCTAGGTGGCATCTTTAGTAGGTGCAGTAGCTGACCAGACTATCTTAACTGAATCCTGTCAGCTCCTAAGAGCGATGGCTGTACTTTAGGGTTCTCCTGGTTTGCCAAACTCCTCACTCTTTTACAAGGAGTGAGCCCAGCTATCTTGCTAAGAAATCACATTTTTATCATTTGTGTCTATGATTTTATCCTTTCAGGCACTCCTGCTCATACGTACAGGTGAGTATGGGAGCCTAGACTGAGCAAATTGGGAGTTTCGTTGTATGCCATAGTTGTTGCTTCACCACTTCAGACTGGTGCAGTGCCTGCATCTATCTGCTGATTAGCCATGAACACTTCTGCTGTCACTTATAAAGGGAACCCCAAGTTACTTAGATGGTTCTGGTTGAGTTAGTTTTCCCTGAACCTGTAAAGAGTAATCCACTCTTTTCTGAGAGAGAACCATCCTGTGTGATTTGGAGGCACTTATTTTAATCCCAGCCAATAATTTTCACTCCATCCACTTCATACATATCTTCTGATTACTTCAGTGCAAACAGGAAATGTTTCAATAATATTAGAAGGCCTCAGACCTCATTAGAGATCTTTATGAGGCCAGGCTTCATTTTTGCACTTTTCACCAAGACTTACAGGAAGGGCAGCTTAATCTCCTAGCTACAAAGCAACAACCGCTGTATCTTCAAAACTGTTTTTTAGCCATGAAAATTTAGGAATTATTGTGAGCCCAAAATGAACTTGCTATTTAGTAGACCTTTATTCTTTACTAAATTGCAAGGCCCAACAGTGACTGTAGATGTTTATATTACTGAACTGAAGAACAGAGCCAAGAGCTTTGAATTTGTGTGATATACATATGTATCCAGTTGTTATTGTTAAACTCAGTCTTGTTGCACTGTGTCATTATTAATTATATAGTTTGTAGTTTCTATTTTTTTGTATTCCCTGGCTGAACCTGTAAATGGCCCAAATAGGCCAGTGTTCTAGCCAAGTTAACAAGATTAAATAAACAAATAAATAATTTGGTTGACTGCAAGATCCATTAATACAAGACTGAATAGTTTGTGTAATAAGAAATAAAACATGGGGTAGGCTATTAAATGGAATATGTCAGACCGTCTGAAAATGTGTACATGTATGCAGAGCAAGTGAAGTTACTAGTGTACAGTTAAAAGACTTATCTGAGGAAAAAGAAGTTGAATAAGTTAAAACAAGACAATTACAGTGAGAATGTGCAGCAACATTAATCAATATGAAAAATGTGAGCCATGCCAAAATTCAAAATTAATTCAAACTTGCAGTCGAGATGACTGTAAGCATAAGAAGAAGCCTTGCCTTACATTTAGCCAGGATCACAGAGTCTGTGCTTGAAAGGGATATTTTGTAACTTGTTTAAAGCAAAAAAAAAATGTATTAAATTGAATTTAGTTCTTGTTGATTGGGATTATGAAAATGGGCTTTTGTTGGTGCTATTCAGGTGAAAAAAAGTTGAAAAAATGAAGTTGGAAGACACATCAGAACCAACCATATTGTTGATAAGAAGAGTAGAGTGTGGAATGTAAACTAGACATTTGTACTTAGCCTAGTATTTTGTCAGAAAAAAGTCATTAAATAACTACACTTAGAAAATTATGAAGGGATGTACTTTGCTAACTTTTTCTGGCCACCAGGTAGTTGTGTCAAAAATGTGTATATAAGTACCAAATAAAATGTGCAGACTTTTTTTTTTAATTGCATCACTGATGTTCATAATCCTAATATTTTGAGTTTTATGGATAGCAAATAAAATTCACAGCATAAACATTCAAAATCATTCCCAATTTCACAGAGATGTCTTAGATAAAATGCAAAGACATAGCAGTGATGTCCTTCATAACATTGATGATTTATTTACACGCTTAGAAAGTTTTCCTGGTGGATATCACATAAAAGTAAAACTTGATGCTATGGCAGAAATACACGTTTCAAGGAAAGAATCAGTAGCTCCAAGGACTAAAGTTGAACAGGAACTAAAGTGAATGTCAAGCTCAGATGTCACTAACATGCAACTAGACTCAGTGGAGGAGGTGCATAGTATAATCACTGTTACAAAGAAGGCCAAGAATCACATTTCTGTTGATGTATAGATTCTGAATAAAGTGATTAAATGAGAACAATTTCCATCGGCTACTTAAGCAATAAACCGCACCTGGGTGTGGGTAATGCTGGATTTACCCACGGTTGGCGTGGTTTGGTCACGAGGGCAAAGCTGAGTGGCCAAACAAAGACAAATGTGGGTAAATCCAGCATTACCCACCCCCAGAAGTCGGTTATTGCTATTATACAAAGACATTATTTAAGAAAAAAAATACTTAGTTTTCTTAAATAATAGCATTGTATAATGTCTCCTTGCTGCCCTTCCGCAGCTGTCCGGTATTCTGCGGCAGTTCTGATGTACTGCTTATGCATACGCAGTACATCAGAGTTGTGGGTGGAAGCAACAATGAAAGCAAGATCTCTGGTGCTTTTTAGAAAGTGTCTTGCTATGTTAAAGGAGTTTAACATAGCGAGACAACTTTAAAAAAAGCAACCGAACTCCGTTGCTTTTTTTAAAGCTGTCTCGCTATGTTAAACTCCTTTAACATAGCGAGACACTTTCTAAAAAGCAACGGAGATCTTGCTTTCAACATTGCTGTAAGAAAAAACAAAACTTATACTAATGGAAAAAGTCCGTGTGACCAGACATTTTTCCATTAGTATAAGTCTGATTTACAGCGTGCACGCTGACCAATCAGAGTGCACTTTTTGGAATATTAATGGGAGGTCATTGTATAATAAAGAAGTGATCTCAAGAATGCCAAACTTTTAATTTTTTGTCAGTACTAGATAATAACCAAGGAGCCTGATGGGAGGATGTCTGGTCTCATCAACCAGTAGGGCTGCAGCTGCAAGCTTTTAGTCAGCTTGGCATTTAAAATGTCCCTATGCTGCAACTGCAGGTTTTCAATCAGCTTGGCATCTACAACTTTCCTATGAACAACGAGTAGAGGAAGACACAGAAACGGCAGCTATATCCAGTTTAAAATATTTTACTTCAGTGCACAAACAGTTTTTTAAACTTTAATCTTTCCTAGACTGCTAGCACCTCTCATTTACCCACAATGCTCTGCCAGTTAGATTCCCCTCCATATTTATTTTGTCATTTGTCAATTATGCATCTGAGAAAAACAGCCCAGGCTGATTTGCTCTTCCTTGATTATATCTGTGTATAAAAATTCCAAATGCACTTATTTGATAGTATTTAATTTATAATTATTTTGACCATCTTCACATACGTAAGCCAAACCAACCATTATGTAAACCTATGCATTACATCACTCATCTGCTATATTTACTTATATTTGGATTGATAAATGTTTACAGAATTATTTACATGACCACTATATAAATAGAAAATTAACACATAAGGAACAATTTTAGATCATAAAGACAGGGGTTATATTTTTCATGGCCTGAATGATTCATTTTTGTTATTACATTTATTATTTATGGTGGAAATGTATGGTCCTCAATGGTGTTCTGCCATCAGATGGTGAAAATTGATCAGGTTTCATGTACCTGTTTTGAATGAATTCATCTGTTTCATTTGACATAATGAGCATCCAAATTATTTTCCATAATTTTTCATTTCATGTTTATATTTTTTTATAATTTTGCCTTTTTTGAATATTTACATAATTGTATGTTGCTGCTATTGATTTTTATATATGTGTTTTGTTTGCCAGTAGATGTACCCATATGTTTCTATATATATTTTTAGTTATATATTTATTTAACTTTAACGTTTAAATGTTTGTATATTTTCATTTGTTTGAGTTCTTACGATTTACATTTTCTGCTTAATGAAAGTAGTGCACAGTTATGTGATCACATGTATTAGTTTCATGCATTTTTTTTTTTTTTTTGTATTTAAACTCTGGAGCAGAAATTGTTAAAGATACTGAGGAAGCTAGTGGAGTATCTTTGAAACCATTCTCTTTTTGCAGATCTTGTATGTAATAAACATTTTAGTTATTTCCTTTCTTTTTCTTGTTCTGCAAACCATATCAGACCAATTTATTTTTTTGAAGTTTTAGGCATTTTTGCATTTCTCCTTCCCCTAGCCCTTGATTAATTCTGATGCATCTCTTCACATTTTGTCGTCTTATGTTTCTTGTTTGCTTTGATGTCATTTACTGCTTAAAAAAATAAAAACAAAAATAAAAAAAAGTGCTTTCTTTCTGAAGTTTTTCTTTTAGTTTATGCTGTTATCTTGTATATTTACTATGTAAGTTTTTTTAAATGATAATTTTTGATAAACTGTTCATATTAGTCCCTTTCTACTGTAGATTTTAGATTCAGATAGTAATTAGTTGCTTCTTCAGCTGCTGTCTGTATTAAAAAACTGTTTGTCATGGATAATCATGCTTTTAAGAAGTGTAGAAACTGCGGTCGTAAAATTACCCTACAGGACTAATGCATAATTTGTATTATCTGTTTAGGCTAGGAAAACTTCACCAAGAAATGTAACGTTTGATCTGATGTTGTCAATTTTTATTCCATCCACGTCTGATGGGTTTTTGATCCGAGCCCTCCGATCTGACTTGACTGCTAAAAAGCATTTGGCAACCTTGAACTCTCAAGCTTCTCCCTTACCCAGAATGTACAACTCCCATTACCTCAGATCTCATTTGCAGCTTCCAGTGAAAAGACGTGGTCCATTGTTCTCTCAAGCTTGGGCGATAAGTAGCTTTTCAAAACTTACAAATTATTTGTCTTCTGTTGCCTTTAACCTACTTTAGCTAAAAGTTTTTTGTTTCCTGGATAGGCTTTCTCCCTTACTTTCCAACAAATCTCTGCTTTGTTTCTTTTTTACAGTTTGCGGTATTTCTGGTTGCCATTGTTAATAACCCTGTTCCTCTCCCTGTGATTATCGTAGATTTCACTACCACTGTTGGTACTTCTTCCCTTCCTTTCCTTCTGCTTCCTTTGATTTAAAAAAAAAAAAAAAAGACTTCTCTATTTGCTTTGTATCTCGTTTGATTGCTGCTGTTGTGGTTGTGACTGTGCTTGGCCTTTCATTTTGGTGATGGCTAAAAAGGAAAAGAGCCTGACTGAGTTCAAAAAGTGTGGAAAGTGTGATCAGAAGATCCCAGTGTCTGACTCACACTCCTTGTGAATTTTTTGTTTAGGTCCTCTCTCCCTCCAGGAAAATTGTGAGATCTGAAAGACTTAAACTAATACAAGCCTTCTAGCTTAAAAGAGAGTCTTTGGAGTGATTAAGTATCAGTTTTCTGTATTTTCTTGCTGTACTTAACTGTTTTCCGCCTAAACGCTGATTTTCCAGCGTTTATTGTGATTTAAAAGCTTGTTTTTTTCACATATTGTACTTATTTGACTGCCTGCACTTTTAAAAAGTCGTTTTTTGTTTAAATAATTTGTTTAACTGTTGTAGGCTACACACTAAAGTACGATAGCCTTTTCTGATCGCTTGTAGTCATTTAAAGCTGTTTTAAGTGTACTTTTTATTGTTTTTGCCTTATCTTTTAAAAAAAAAACACATTCCTTGTTTCCCAACCTTCTAAGCCAGTACAGTCCAGTTTTCAGGCTAGTGCTGAATTCAGGGCTGTGTAACAATTTTCTGAGTTGCCCATACCTTACTTGGATAGAGGGAAGTTTCTCTGTTCACCTGTGAGAGAGGGGAACTGTGAGCAGCCATCTGTCCCTGGAAGAGTGGTTCCAGTCCAGAAGTTAGTAGTTTAAAAACCTTGTTTGCACGGTTTTGCGTGCCGGGCAGCACCGGTTAGCTATGGATAAAATTATTCCCGGCTCCACTAAGTCTCCTCTTCAGTTTTTCCCTTGAAACTAGTCTAACTCTCAACCTAACCACTCAAAAAACATCCTACAGTCCAGCACTTGCTCAGACCTAATAGCAAGCACTAATATACCCCGACACTTGATTGCTCAGCAGGGCAAGGCTCTTTATCCACCCCTCACTAACCAAGTGACTAAGCAGCTCACCCTACTATTCAGGCATGACCAAAGGGCAACTTCAGGTGTACTCTCCAGTTCAGCTGGTGAACCTGGGTATCCTGGGTATTCAGGCATGACCAAAAGGCAACTTCAGGTATACTCTCCAGTCCAGCTGGTGAACCTGGGTTTCCTGAGGCAATGTTACAACTCCCTCATGTACACAGACAGCCACCTCCTCCTACCACAAAACACTAACATATGTGAGAGATGCAATTATACAGCCAAACTGGAGGCTAAGGTCTCTCCACCCAAGACTGAAACAGACAGTCATGAGGAGAAGGTTAACACTTTCCAGGCTTGATCGTTGTTACTGAAGCACCTACCAAGGGGAGAAAACGCTAAGAGAAGAAAGGAGCCACTTTTGAAATTTTAAGTATTTTCTTCTGATTTTTTTGTTTAAAATTACTGCTTTGCCGCCTACTTTTCGGCGTTTTCCAGCTTGCTAAAGTTGATATCTGTATTAGAAACAGTATTTAGAACACATCTAGAGCCTGTTTACTGCATTTCCTGTGTTGCACTTAATTTAAAATCAGTTTTCTTAAAATTGCATTTTACCTGACTCTGGCCTAGCACTCAAGTGTGGGGTCATTTATTGCACTGTTCTGACTATTTTGCTACTTGTGTATCTCTGCTACCTTTAAACTAAAACAAAAAAAATCTTGCTTTTTCCCACTTTCTGAAATTTAAGAAAGTTCAGTTACAGATTTGCTGTTCTGAACTGTTTGTAAGTTTCTTGGAGGCCAGTGCTTGCTTGGGCTAAAGGGAAGTCTCTGTGTTCACCAGTGGCAGTGGTTAACACTGAGCAGCCTGCCTGTCCCTGTAGGAGTGGTTACTGCCTAAAAGCTGTAGTTTTATTGGCCATTTTGGGTCAATTCCAAACTCCTCGATCTCTCTCTTTTTGCGAGGTCTTGCGCACAGAGCAGCATCGGGCAGTGCCGCTAAAACAGGTTTAAACTATTCCCGGTCCACAAAGTCTGCTCTTTACTTTTTCCCTTAGAACTGCTCTAAATCTCAAAATAAGCACTCTATTTTCATTCTAAAGCCCTGCACTTGCTCGTATAAGTAATCTCATAGGTGAACACTAATAAACTTAAGCACTACATCCTCTTATACTCCTTTTACACACTTGCTCCCTATTGGTTCTTTCTGATCAGTCAATAAGTAGTTCCCTATATTATTCATTCATGTCCAAAGGTCAGTTTCGGGTTTACTCTCCAGTCCAGCTGGTGAATCTGGGAATCTTGAGGCAATGTTACAACTGCCTTATGTATACAGATCACCCTCTCCTCCTCTCAGCAAGCTCAAATATATGTGAGAGATGCAACTATATAGCCAAACTGGAGGCTAAGCTCTCTCAACCCAGTACTGGCACAGCCTGTCAGGAAGAGAAGGTAACCACACACACCACAAATCCAGTCTCACATAGACCTATCGCATCAGCAAACCAAACACATAAACACACAAAAACATACTCGGAGGCTCTAAATAAAAATCTGCCTAAGCAGCAGAGACCTCCAAAGCAGACATCCAAGCAACCCCTACCACGAAACAATACCCACATAGCACATAGCTCACAAAGTCAGTGTGCCACACAGTCACAGCCCTTAAGGCTAAACAACACACCTAATACACTTGTAATAGGTGACTCTCTTGTCAGACACACTGACGTCCCACTCACTAGGTTGAACAAGGAGAAGTTCACTGTAAGCTGCCTGTCGGGTGCCAGGATCCGCCACATAACACAAGCACTCAGGTCACTCCAAAGCAAGTACAAATATGACTCTGTCATTGTCCATGCTGGTGTGAATGACCTAAGACGTACTTTCCTGGACTACATGAAAAAAGACATAGAGCAGCTCTTTGATCATGTAGCCCAGGCCGGTATGACCCTGACCTTGAGTAGTATCTTACCCTCACCAAGAATGATGCCACAGTATAAAGACAAAATGATCAATTTTAACAATTGGCTAAAGTATTGGTGTCATTCAAAGGGGATCCAGTGTCTGTCAGCCTGGGATGACATGCTCGACAAGCCACGTTGCTTCGCTAGGGACGGCTTGCACCTGTCACCCCTGGGTTTTCGAATACTGGCAAAGGCTCTTGCCTCCCCCATAGTGCCTTTTTTAGGCAAGGCTCAAAAGACAAACCCACCTCCATAGACAACAAAAAGAAAAAAAAACTAAGGGTAATGCTGCTCAACGCCAGAAGTCTAAACCTCAAGATGCACCCACTCGAGACTCTCCTCAATATGGAGACTATCGATATCTGTGCAGTAACAGAAACCTGGTTCAAGGCTCCGAGAGCACCCCAGCACTAACAGGTTATACTTCATACCATGCTTTCCAGCCCCAAAACTCAGACTGAACCATAAAAGGAGGGGGAGTATCCATATTTATCAAAGAAGCACACACCTCCAGGTTAGTGGCACTGCACGAAGCATCGGAGACCATCCATGTGCAACTAACAGTGGCCAAAACTGCCTTTCAGTTTGTAGCCTTCTACAGACCACCCTCCCAAACACAGGAACCTCACTCGGATTTCCTGAGAACACTGGAGAATATGAAGGTCTCTCCAAACACCATTATATTGGGTGACTTCAACTACCCAAACATTGATTGGGAAAACTACTCAAGCCCAAACACCCTCACCCAACGGTTCCTAGAATTTATAAACTCAAATGCTATGGAACAACTGGTCACCACTCCCACAAGAGGGGAAAACATATTGGATTTGGTCATCACCAACATGGGGTCTCTATGTTCCACACCAGAGGTATACCCCTCATTTTGTAAGATCAGACCATAAACTAATCTCACTGGACATCCATATTCCATCCCCACCCCTAGCCAAGGAAACCACGGTGAAGAACTTCTCAAAAGCAAACTTAATATTTCTCAAAACCGAGGTGGAATCCTTCAAAGCCCCCGGGCCAGTGGAAAATACGGCCCAAAATGCAGAATCCTTTACAAAAGCATTCTATGGACACCTACAGGAATGCATGGAGCATGCTATCCCAAATAAAATCAAGACTCACTCCTCCAAAGGCAGGAGACCTGTCTGGTGGACCCCGGCCATAAATAAGCTATACAACAGAAGGAGAAAGCTACTACATGAAGGAGCAAAATCCCAAAAAGGGACGGTGTCTCCGATCAGTACTAGCAAGAAACTACGATCCCTCATAAAATCATCTAAGGCCAGCTTCGAAAGAAAAATTGCACAAGACACTAAAGATAATCACAAGGCTTTCTTTAGTTATGTCAGAAACCTGGGAGGCAACTCCCAGATATGCTCTGAGTTAGTGCAAAATGACAAAAAATACACTGAACCCACAGACATTGCCAACATCCTGGCAGAAAGGTTCATTGCAAACTTCTCCCCCCCCAAAAGAGCAAATGTCTATCCCAACAGAGTGTAGCCTTCCTGAGATCACAGATGCACAGGTGAGAGCTGCCCTCTCCAAAGCAAAAAACACAGCATCAATGGGACCAGGCGGTGTCCCGGGATGCGTCTTACATGAGCTCCAAGACGAACTAAACCCTCATATAAAGTCACTGTTTAATCTCAGCCATACTACAGGATATGTACCCAAGGAATGGCGTACAGCAACAGTGGTCCCACTCCACAAAGGTGGTGCCACAACAGACCCTGGAAACTATCGCCCTATAAGCCTGACTAGCCTGGTCTGCAAAGCTATGGAGGGTATCATCATGGAAATCATAAACAAAGACATTGGGAACCTCCAGACACTGGATCCTACCCAATTCGGCTTTGTTAAGGGCAGATCCTGCCTCTTGAACCTGGTTGACTTCTTTGAAACAGTTACCAAAGCCATAGATGAAGGGAAGGTAGTCCACACAGCCTACCTGGACCTCGCAAAAGCCTTCGACACAATACCCCACTCGGGCATCATAAATAAGCTCACCAGCTTAAATATCAACCCCTATGTCACAAGATGGGTTGCAAACTTGGTCAGGGATAGAACCCACATGGTCAGAATAGCAGGTGCCATGTCAGAATCTAAACCAGTTACAAGTGGCATCCCACAAGGCTCAGTCCTGGGACCTCTCTTGTTCGGTATATATTTCTCCGAGGTACAGGCTAACACAGGTGGACTATGGCTGACCAAGTTCGCAGATGACTGCAAACTTAGTGCCGTAATCGACTCTCCGGCTGTCACAAGCATCCTCCAAAAGGGTCTCACAGAGACGGATGCTTGGTGCTAGAGCCATGGCCTAAAGCTAAATGCCAAAAAGTGCATAGTCATCCCCTTTGGGAAAAACAAAGTGCCCACAAATTACCACATAGGTGGAAATCCATTAAGTACGGAAGAAGTAATTAGGGACTTGGGGACCCAGGTAGATAGCAATCTCTCCTTTGACAATCATGTTGCCAAAGTGGTTAGAAAGACCTTCTGTATAGCCCACCTTATCATGAAAGGATTCACATCTAGATCAAGAGAGGTCATTGTGCCCCTCTACTCATCACTTATCAGGCCCATAATTGAATACAATGCCCCATTTGGGATGTACCTTACCCGACACCTGCAGCAACTGGAAAGACCCCAAAAGTATCTCACCCAGAGGATCAAGGGGCTCAAACAGATGCCCTATGCAGTTCGGCTAAAGAAACTCCAGCTCTACTCAGTTGCGTACCGCCTTCCCATAGGCTATCTGTGTCTGACGTATAAAGCCATATCCAACCCAGAATTAATGGACATGCTTCACCTCAGGAAATCCAAATCCCTTAGAGCTACATGCTCCAGGGACTTGAACCTCAGCACAGAAATAAATAGGACATGCTTGAGGGACAGATTCATATCCCAGAGGCTCCCCTCACTCTGGAACAAAATCCCAATCCATGTTAGGCAGAGCCCCTCACTGACCCTCTTCAAGAGAAATCTTGACGAGTGGATGGGAGATCATAAGTTTACCCCTGGGATCTCTTCTGTGTCCCTGCTTGACAGAGGTACAGTAAACTAACCTTAAAAAGGGCTACCTTCTGTGACCTACTATACAGAGGCACAGGGTGGCGAAAGCCAAACACACTCTGGCTAGGCTTATAAATGCCCTAGGGCAGATAGACTAGTATCAACCTATGAACTTGCACCACACCTCCAGCCTCACATAGACCTACTAAACCAGAACTGGCAAAAATACACATAAATACACTAAATCATACTTGGAAGCTCTAAATAAAAATGTGCAAAAGCATCAGAGAGCTCCAAAGCAGACACCCAAAAAACCTGCACCTCCCGTCACAAACCAGACAACACATAAAACACAAAATCAATGTGCCGCACAGTCACAGTCCTTAAGGCGAAATAACATACCTAACACACTAGTAATAGGTGACTCTATAGTCAGGCACACTGACATCCCACTCACTAGGCTGGAACAAGGAGAACTGTTAGCTGCCTGTCAGGAGCCAGAATCCGCCACATAACACAAGCACTCGGGTCACTCCAGAACAAGTGCAAATATGACTCTGTCATTGTTCATGTTGGTGTGAATGACCTGAAACGTACCTCCCTGGACTGCATGAAAAGAGACATGGAAGAGCTCTGATCATGTAGCCCAGGCTGGTATGACCCTGACCGTAAGTAGCATCCTGCCCTCACCAAGAATGATACCTTAGTATAAAGATAAAAATGATCAATTTCAGCAATTGGTTAAGCTTCTGGTGTCATTCAAAGGGGATCCAGTGTCAAGCCTGGGACAACATGCTCGACAAGCCGCATTGCTTCGCAAGAGATGGCTTGCACCTGTCACCCCTAGGGTTTCAAATACTGGCCAAGGCTGTTGCTGCCCCCATAGTGCCTTTTTTAGGCAAGGCTCAAAAGTCAAACCCACCTCCATAAACAGCACAAATAAAAAAATGTTAGTTATGCTACTCAATGCCAAGAGATTAAATCTCAAAATGCATGCGCTCGAAGCACTCCTCAGTATGGAGAACGTCGACATCTGTGCAGTAACTGAAACCTGGTTCAAGGCTCCAGAGAGCACTCCAGCACTATCGAACTACAACTCATACCACACATTTCGGCCAGAGAACACAGACCGAAACACAAAAGGAGGTGGTGTATCCATATTCATCAAGGATACCTACACCTCCAGGTTAGTGGCACAGCATGATACCTCTGAGATCATCCATGTGCAACTAACATCAGGCAAATCTGCAGTGCAAATTGTGGCCTGCTACAGATCACCCTCCATGACCACCACACTGCCTTTCTGGAGACACTGGAAAACATGAAGGTCCTACCGAACACCCTGATACTGGGCGATTTCAGTTACGCTACCATTAACTGGGAAAACTACTTGAGTACAAACTCCCAGTCTCAGCGCTTCCTGGAATTTATCAACTCAAACGCCCTGGATCAGCTGATAAGCTCCCCTACCAGAGGTGAAAACATATTGGACCTGATCATCACCAACATGGGCAACAGGTGTTCTGCACCAGAGGTCAACCTGTCACTGGTTAGATCAGACCATAAACTAATCACTCTGGATGTCCACACCCCATCACCACCCCCATCCAAGGAAACCACAGTGAAAAACTTTTCTAAAGCAAACTTCACTTTACTTAACACAGAGTGGTAAGTTTTACAGCCCCCACGATAAAGGATAACACTGCCCAAGATGCAGAATCCTTTACAAATGCACTTTATGAGCACCTACAAGGATGCATGGATCATGCCATCCCTAGCAAAACCAAGACTCACTCCCCCTAAGAGAAGGAAGCCAGTCTGGTGGACCCCTGCCATAAACCGGTTATACAATAAAATGAGGAAACTAGTTCAGAAAAAAAGCAAATCCCAAGAAGAAAAGACATCCCTGATCAGTATCAGTAAGAAACTAAGGTCCCTCATAAAATCATCCAAGGCTAACTTTAAAAGAAAAATAGCCAAGGATTTGAAAGATAACCACAAAGCCTTCTTTAGCTATGTCAAGAATATAAGTGGCAAGAATCTAAGTGGCAACTCGCAGATATGCTCTGAGCTAGTGCAAAATAGCACAAAATATGCTGAACCTACTGATATTGCCAACATCCTGGCAGATAGATTCAGTGCAAACTTCACCCCCCTCTGACCTCCAAAAGGGCCCACAACAATACCAGAAAAGTGTAGTGTCCTGGAAATCACAGACACACAGGTGAAAACAGCCCTTTCAAAAGCCAAAAACACAATGTCAATGGGGGCCAGATGGTGTCCCAGGATGCGTCTTACACGAACTACAGAAACAACTAAACCCCCACCTAAACACGCTGTTCTACCTCAGCCTTTCTACAGGCTATGTGCCCATAGAATGGTGCACAGCAACAGTTATTCCGTTGCACAAAGGAGGGGCTACAACTGACCCTGGTAACTATTGCCCCATAAGCCTGACTAGCCTGGTCTGCAAGGCTGTGGAGCGCATCATTATGGAACTCATTAACAAAGACATTGGGGACCTCCAAACACTTGACCCGACCCAGTTCGGCTTTGTTAAGGGCAGATCATGCCTACTAAACCTGGTTGACTTCTTTGAGACAGTCACTAAGGCCATAGATGAGGGAAAGGTGGTTCACACAGCCTACTTTGACCTCGCCAAGGCATTCAACACCATTCCTCACTCAGGTATTATAGAAAAATTCGCCAGCCTGAACATAAACCCCGATGTCACAAGATGGGTTGCCAACTGGCTTACAGACAGAACTCACACAGTAAGAATAGCAGGCTCTAGGTCCGACTCTAAACCAGTCACAAGTGGTGTCCCGCAAGGCTCGGTCCTGGGACTCCTACTGTTCGGCATATACTTCTCAGAAGTACAGGCAAACACAGGAGGACTATGGCTAACCAAGTTCGCCGATGTCTGCAAACTGGAAGCCATAATTGACTCTCTGGCTGACACGGACATCCTCCAAAAAGACCTTACTGAGACCGACACCTGGTGTCAAAGTCATGGCCTCAAGCTAAATGCCAAAAAATGCAAATTCATCCCATTTGGGAAAAACAAAACACCCATGAATTACCACATAGGTGGCAGCTCCATTAATACAGAAGAGGTAATAAGAGATCTGGGGACCCAGGTGGATAGTAATCTCTCCTTTGACAATCATATTGCTAAATTAGTTAGGAAATCCTTCTATGTGGCCCATCTAATTACTCAAGGGTTCGCATCTAGAAATAAAGAGGTTATAGTGCCCCTCTACTCGTCACTCATCAGACCCATCATAGAGTACAAAGCCCCATTTTAGTTGTACCTCACAAGACATTTCCAACAGTTGGAAAGACCACAAAAGTACCTCACCAAGAGGATTACTGGCCTCAAACATATGTCCTATGCAGACCGACTGAAAAAACTCCGGCTGTACTCAGTGGCATATCGCTTACTCAGAGGTGATCTCTGCCTGACTTACAAAGTCCAACTCAGAATTGATGGACATGCTCCACTTAAAGAAATCCAAGTCACTGCGAGCCACACACTCCAGTGAGCTAAACCTCACCACAGCAATAAATAGAACATGCTGGAGTGTTAAATTCCTGTCACAGAGACTCTCCATGCTTTGGAACAAAATACCTAACTACATTAGGAAGAGCCCCTCCTTAACACTCTTCAAGAGAAACCTTGACGAATGGATGGGTAACAGAAAATACACCCCTGGGATCACTTCATTGGCTCTGCTTGACAGAGGCTCAGTTAATTAATCAATGGAGCGGCAAAAGCCGACACACTCTGGCTAGGCTTATAAATGCCCTTGGGAAGATAGCCTAGTACCTACCTATGAACCAATGAATCTGTCACACCTTCAATCCTAGGGCATTGGTAGAGTGTAGGAACAAACCTATCCTTAAGGGTCTCTTGCCTTCTATTGATGAGGCTATATCTGGACCTTCCAAAGAGAAACCAAAAAAACAACAATTACTTCTCTGTGCACCTTATCTGTATCCTCCAGTTCCTCAGAAAAATCACTCGAGAACTTCTTTGGATCCTATAGTTTCTTCAGATCATACAAAGAAGAAGCAAAAATTATTGGATCCTACCCTTTCTTCGGATCCATCTAAGACCAAATTCAAGCCCTTTGATCTGACAGTTTGTTTGGATCTGAAGTCTGTGACAACTATAGATTCGTCAGATCGGAAGACCTCACATCAAATGTCCTCTTTACCAATTCTGCCTAGAATGAGGTACTATGTTTCAGTGGACCCAGTTAGAGTGCCTTCTCCATTATAAGAAAAGTCAAAGTCTCCATTTGCTCTATCCACTTGTTCATCCAGAAGTCTCACCGAAGAAGATGTAGAGAGGTTAGTGAGAAAGATTCTCTCGGTGCAGAGCCAGCCTGCCCTTTCTTCAGCTCCTACCCCATCGGGTCAGGAGGACCATGCATCTACTCCTCCTCCTCTGCCAATTCCTCCTTTGACTCCTATCCAGGTTTCAGAGCCCTCTGATCCGAGTCATCCAGCACTGTCCTTTTTGGATCAGAGGGTTTTGGTATCCCCAGATCCGAGACTTACTCTGAGCTCTTTGGTTCAGTCGAATCCAGAGGGCTCTCAGAGCTGATTCTACCTCATCAGGTCCAAGGTGCTGCAGTCATCTCTGAGGGTTTCAGAGCCATCTCTGCATCTTGGAGCCTCAGCGATGGTCAGCTCAGATCTGATCTGACTTTGGCCTCTGGGCAGCTGTCCTCAGAGCAGGGAGGACTAAGGATCAGAGGCTTGGTCTCTCAGATCCTTGTCCTTTTCCCCCCTCCAGGACTGTCTGCCTTCAGGGTTTTGGAGAGAGCTGTGTCTGCACCACAGACCAAGGCAGTGCCTCCCCCTTCGGATCCTCTGTCTACTTCTGTTCTGCCTCTGCACCTTGACTCTCAGCCATCCTTTTTACAGGAACAGCTGATACCAAAACCACAGGCTTCCCAACAGGTTATCCCCTCCTCTTCTGATACCTCCCCAGAATATCGCACCAAGGAGGTTCCCTAAGAAGAGGGCATGCAAGATCAGGCATATTTTTTCCCATGAATCAGTCACAGAGGACACAGATTTTGATGAGGGCAAAGGCTCCCCATGGTCACCTCCTGAAGAGGTCTCATTTGGAGACATCCTTGAGAACCTGAAACAGAGAGGTGGCTGGAGTCCAGCAACCCTTTGTCAGTGGAATCTACACTACTGGAGGCTTTTAGTACTGGCCCATTTACTACCTGGGTGGTCCTGCCTGCTGATGAGCTCCTGGAATTTATTTCATGGGCATGGATGGAACCTGCCTCCATTGAGTGCATTCCCAAGAAGCCATAAAGGATTATGATCCCTCCAAACTCTAAGCACTTTTGGTCAAAAGGTCCTCCTGTTGATGCCTTGGTCATGGCAGTGGCCACTATAAAGGAACTTGCTGATAAAAGTACCTGTGTACATCCTCCTGACAAAGAGTCACAGGCGATGGACAGATATGAGAAGTGTGTCTATACATTAGCTCACTTGAGACTGCCCAGATTCAAGGGGGTTTCCTTACTTAGATGACTGGCTCATCTCCACCCAGACTAGGCATCAACTTGTCATGGTAAGAGGAAAAGGAATCCAGACAGAACCCTAAATTTCAAAAAGTCACATCATCAGCCATCTCAAACTATAGACTTCATAGGGGCAGTACTCGAAACAAGGTCAACAGTAGCTTCCCTGCCCCTGCCTGTCTGATCCTACAATCATTAGGTTCGATGGCAGCAGTAATACTCATTGTTCTGCTGGCCAGATTTCTTATGAAGATTCTTCAATGGATGTTGACATCTCAGTGTTCCATACTTCATCTGCCTCTATCCGCCCCAATTTAAATCACAAACTTGTGCAAAAAAGATCTGATGTGGTGGACCCAGTCAGAACAACTGCTACAAGGCCATCTATTTTTCCCTTCTCAACCCAAGGCCATAGTGACCACAGATGTTTCCCAGCTGGAGTGGTGGAGCATTACCTGGGAAGGACAGTTCAAGGCATGTGGTCCCACAAAGAGCCCAATTTGCATATCAGTGTTCTAGAGTTGAGAGCAGTCCTTTTAACTTTGCAAGCCTTTCAAGATGCTTGCCCATCGGGAGAGAATGCAGTACAAACGTACAATATGTCAGTGGTTTGGCAGACCAACAAACAAGGAGGAACCAGATCATATACCCCCTGTGTTGAGAAGCACTACAAGTGTGGCAATGGGCAATCTCTTCCAACAGCTTTCTCTTAGCAACACATATTCCAGGGAAGACCAATGAACTAGCAGACAAACTGAGCAGGTTCATGTTTTTACCTTACAAATGGTCCCTCAACCAGAAAGTAGCAGACATGGTCTTCTGCAATTGGGGCTAGCCTTGCTGCAGTCTCTTTGCATATCCCCTAAACAAGTGTAGCAGCTACTTTGCCCTTATCCCTCCACAGGGGGAGTCACTGAGGATACTCTTTGTGACAAAAGGAGATACTGCCAGCACAGCTAGCTGGAATTTTGTAAGTAATTATATGTCACTGGTGAATATCAAAATGATTTTTACAAGATGCTTGTGTTACAAATATATTAGAACTGTATGTCATGTCTATATCAAACTGCTTGTACAGACGTGTGTTGAAAATGTATTTGTAGAGTGCTGTTTGAAATGTAACTACAGTGTGCCTACTGGAAGAGAACAGAAATGTACCTGCACTATTGTAAATGTTTAAATGTGTATGCTTAACAGAGTAAACTGGAGGGTTAACCTCAGTCCAGCAAACTTTAGAAAAATATCTGAAATTAAATTACTTTATAGGCTACACAACAAACAGCTGATACGGGTTTCTAGTGGCAGTGGTAGCTACCTTATAGTCCAGGCATAAGGGGGCATAGCTAGTAAACCTGTGCCAGACTTTCCCAGGTGTGTGTGTGTGTGTGTGTGTGTGTGTGCGTAAAACAAATCTCCAAAGTCTGGGTGTCAGCAACTTGGGCAGGGACACAAAGCATTGGTTGGACAGAGAGGGTGTTGGAGGACTTGTCTTGGAACCCTGACTAAGGACTCAACTCTATAGCTGTGCCAGTGGGGAGTCTTATTGTAAATCTGGAGAAAGAGGGAGAAACCAACCCCGGACTGACTGTGGTCTCTGTGTGCTGTTAAGGGAAATTGCACTTGTTGCAGAGAGCTGCATCTGGAAATACTGTGTGTGTACCTGTCATCCTCCCAGTGAACGCCCTCCCACAGGTGGCAGTGGTGAGGATTGAGGCTCCTTGATTACTGGTCCATTGGAGGGTCATCACACATTACTTCACAACTGGCCTCCGGGTTACTGTATGCTTATCTCCTTATCCCTCTGATATCAATATTCCTTCAGAGAGCTGCCAAGTTGAAGAGCAAGGCCATTCTCATTGCTCCCTTTTGGCCTCAACAAATATAGTTCTCCTTCCTGTGACCTTATTTGATCCCTCAGCTCTGGATTCTGGTTCCAACTCCAGACCTCCTGTCTCACCCAACAGAAATGGTTCATCTGCATCTTCCAAAGCTCAATCTCATCTGTGGCCTCACTTGATCCATCAACCCTGGATTCTGGATCCAGTTCCAGACCTTCTGTCTCACCCAACAGAAATGGTTCACCCGAATCTTCCAAAGCTCAGGCTGAGCAGTAATAGCCAGACAACCTATGCTCTCCTCCCCGGTTCGACAAATTCTATTTTCTTCCTTCAGACCATCTATGAGAAAAATTTATGCTAGCAAAGGGAAAAGATTTGTGCATTGAGCACTTGAATTTGTCGTGGATCCCTTTTCTGCACCAGTTGATACTATCCTAAACTTTTTGTCATTGTTTTCTGATCAAAGGACTAGTTCTTCTATGGTTCAATTAGCAGCAATTTCCAATTTCCATGTTGGTCTTGATGGCTCTTCCCTTGCTTCACATAAACTTTGTAAGACCTTTATACGTGGAACACGTCTGTTGAGGCCTTCAGTTAAGGATCATACTCCATCATGGGACTTAACTCTTATGCTGCAAGCTTTGGTTCTTCCGCCCTTTGAACCTGCAAATACTTGAGATCTCAAATTTCTATATTGGAAGACTTTATTTTTGGTGGACATTATTTTGGCCAGACGAATTTCAGAAATTCAGGCTTTATCTGTGAAACCTCCACACCTATTTTTTCATAAATATAGAATTACATTGCGAACTAATGCATCCTTTTTGCCTGAAGTTGTATCAGAATCCAACATTAACCAATCTGTCCACCTTCCAGTTTTCTTCCCAAATTATGCAAAAAAAAAAAAAAAAAAGCAAATATTTGTTGCTTTCACTAAATGTGCATAGGCAATTACGTTTCTACTTACACAGAACAAAGACATCAGAAAATCAGATCAGTTATTTATTTCCTTTGCGGAAAAGAAATTAGGCACACCCCTGTCTGGAGTTTCCCTAGCTAAATGCCTGACTAATAGCATTTCTTTCATTTACAATAAATTTAATTTGCCCTTAACTAAGCAGTTGCATGCTCATTCTACAAGATTCATTGCAGCTTCCTCAGCATTTCATTCAAGAGCCTCCATGGATGATATTTGTGCAGCAGCAACTTGAGCTTCACCTCACACCTTCATATCTCATTACAAACTAGACTTAGTTTCTAGAAGTAGGGCATTGTTTGGCTCATTGGTGCTCAGGAACATCCTTCCTTGAGTCCACCTTGGATTTTAGGTAGCTGGGAAACTGTCCCATCAGTTGAGGACAGAATGAAAATTGACAACATCAGATAAAGAGGTTATGTACTTACCATAACATTCCATCTGTGTTGTCCATTTTGATTCCTCCACAGAGTATACAAAGACAGTTGATGAATCAGCTAGATGTATCTGGACCTATTATACCTTCTTCTACTTCCTTGAGCCCATCCAGTCCAAGGTCAGGTAAGAAACACAGGTGCAGGCCCTACCTGTTGGAGTCCCTTACCTCTTTTGCAAACAGTAGAGACAATATTAATTCCTTACCACCCCCACAACAATTCCAAGTTTTTGAAGATTCTAGACATGATGGACCATAGACACTATATCTTTTCCACAGAGGATCTTGCAAGAGGCTTTTCAGTCCACTAGTCTTTTTTCCTGGATCATCTCTCCTACAGGTAATGTGGTAGCACTTGTCAGGACTGCTTGGGAAAAACCTAGTGTTGTAGAACCTGTTTCTAAAGATGCCAGACCATATCCACCAGCCCCATGTGGATTAGAATTGCTGTGTACAGACTTCCAAGCCAATTTATTTTTACTTTAGTGGTACTTAAGCAGGCTCCTACTCCATAGAGTCCTCCTGTCCAGCCTTCTGATAAAGAATGAGGAGGGATGGATTAATTTTGGAAGTAGGTTTATGCATTCACTTCTTTTACTTGGAGTTTGTCACATACGTTGTGCTTCCATTGAGTGTTGGCCAATGAAATGTTACAGTCACTGGAAGAGTTGTTGTACACTTCTTTTACTTGGAGTGTTAAACTATTTGCCACATACGTTGTGCTTCCATTGAGTGTTGGCCAATGAAATGTTACAGTCACTGGAAGAGTTGTTGTACAGAGACCTTAAGAACAATCTGCACTAACATGCAACAGCTGTGTCCATTTTCAACATCACAGTGCACCTGGCAGGCAGTTCAGCAGGCACTAACATACCTTTCTTGTCACCTCTGGCTTGCCTCACATATTTCACTGAGGATCCTAAGGTGTCTTTCTTTAATGCCTTCTTTGATGGCTCTTTCTTATTTCTTCCAGTAGTTAAGAAGCTGGAGAACATACACAATGATAGCATACCTCACAGCTGATGGCATAAAATTCTAAAATCTACAATGCTCCTTTTCCAAGATACAGTATAGTCCATGTCATTTATGGTACTGAAATGACTAGCAGACATGAGTCAAACAGATATTTGGAAAATGAGTCAAGAAGAAGAGTGCTAGAGCGAAAGCTGAACCCAAATGAGGTATATGCAATACGTGTATTAAATCCACACAGAGCAGCCAATACAACACATAAATGCCTTTACACATCAAATTTGCGTTTTCTTCTCAATGGATAAGACTTCATCAGATGACAGTGTATTAATCATTTATACTGAAATTAATTAGTAACGAACCAATAAATTTAAATAAATGCATTTAAAAAGACCAATGATGTTTAGATAAAGCCAATAAATATTAAAATTTCATTTAAAACAGTTTCAACATATTATATGCATTTTCATTAAATGTTAAGACTTTAATAAATAAATCTTAATAAATAATACATATAAATGTTAAACATCAACTATTTTTCAAAAATGTTATATAAAAAATGTATAAAAATGAGGTTAAAAATGTGACTATTCCTTTTGTATAGCATTATAGACTATATAAAAACAAGGGAACAATGCCATCTCCTGGCCAAATATATTATTGCATTCCAAACCTTTCGAAGTTTGGCAGACCTTAATTTCAATAGTGGCAATATTGAAACATAATCATTTAGACCAGGACAATTTCCTGCTTCAAGGGTGACTTGCCACCACAGTTCCCAGAATTCTATATTCTCTTCCCATGCGTCTCCCCTAATATCATTTTTAATTTGTTCCAACACAAGGAAAGAGAATTTGGGTTTTGTGCATAACTTTGAATGTTTGAACAAAGCACTAGTTTCCTTGCCAGCTGCCATATCATAAATATATTCATAGATCCTTCTTTTCAACATTCTTTCGGTTTTCCTGACATAGAAGGAACTACAAACTAGGCAAATGGCTAAATAAACTATTCCTTTTGTTTCACAGTTATAATAATCAGTACTGTTAATCCATTTTTTCTACTCTCTAAATAAAACTTGTCTGTATTCATAATATACGCACATTGAGAACAATGTCCACATTTATATGTGCCAAACCTTTTTCTATTGGTATTAGGCTTACTGTTCTTATTTTCCAAGATGTTTCTTATACTCTGCGAGTTTTTATATACCACTTTGAAAGGAAAACCAGAAACATTATCCAAATCCAAAAGGGACACAAATCTGTCCCATTGTTTTTGAAAAATTCTTTTAGTATTATCATTCAAAGCATTATATTCCAAAATCATTGCTTGTTGATATTTATTATTAATAATATTTATGCTATTATTTTCCTTATATATGTGTCCTTCTTTACTTTCTTCCATATACCCCTGAATAGGTTTAAATCTATTATTTCTTCCTTTTTCAACCTCAGATCTAATATTTTTAATAAATTCCAGGGGATATCCTCTTTCAATAAACATTTTTCCAGCAAATTACACTCTGATAAAAAATCTGTGTCAAGGCTAGTCATGCGACACCCCCTTACAAACTGCCCCTTAACTATATTTTTCTTACAGTGTAGAGGATGTGCACTTTGATAATGAAGAAAAGAATTACAAAAGGTAGATTTTCTATATATCTTAGTTTCAAGTTTATTAGCTACCTTATATACTTCTAAATCTAGGTATTGCAAAGTTTCATTTGATATTTTATAGGTAAACTTTAAAAAGTTAGTGGTATCATTAATATGTATCATAAACTCTTCAAACTTCTTTTTACCTGCTATCCAAAAAATTACTATATCATCCAAAAACCTTCGGTAAAGAATCCAGCAGGATCAAAATCCGCCGACTGCTTTACAGGTGGCAGCAGGTACTTTTAAAGCAAATAATGTTAAAGAAATAAGAGAATGGTTATGTACCCAAGTATTTTTTTTAAATTAAATGGTACTGACAACAAACAACCAGACCTCCCAACCGTCCCGAATTACTCGGTTTTTACCGAGTTTTGGGGTCAAAATGAAGGGGTGCCACGATTCCCGAGTGGCACCCCTTCATTTCCGATTTTTTTGCTTTCTTGTTTTTTATGTTTTGAATTTTCGCGCTGTCGGAGCTGACGTCATCACGTGCACGATGACGTCAGCTCAGTCAACGCTACCAGCCAGTCGGAATTGAGCTCAAGGAGTTCTCGTCATTATTTCCGGCTGGCTATGAGCAGGCGGGAAATGAAAATTAAACAGTAGCAGCACTAATGCTGCCGATGCCGAGAATGGGCTTATTACTTTTTTTAAACTACTACAATGCTGCGAATGGGCTGGCGACTGGACTGGAGTTATTTTATTTTTCTAATTTTTTTCCAACGTAAATGTACTTTGGGCTGCAGGCTGAGAGAAAGAACCGGATGAAACAGGTAAGGAAACAAAGTGTTTTGCGTGTGTGTGTGTGTGTGTGTGTGTGTGTGTGTGTGTGTGTGTGTGTGTGTGTGTGTCTGCCAGTGTCAAGAGGGCTAGTTCTTAAGAAAAGACGCAGAGGATCAGACTGTCGTTCTCCAGTGAGCCCGATGATTTCTGGACTATCTATTTAAAAGGTAAGGCTTCAAAGCTCAGTTCCTTTAGACATTTGTAAACCTAAGCAGGAGCGATGATTTATTGTGCAGTATTGATTATATTCGCGCTGTTACTAGAATTGGTAATGTGTTATTAAGGAGCTGCCTGCCAAGTAAAGAAAGCCCTTGCACTCACGATGATGCCTGCAGAGCAGGTTGGTTCTTCATTGCGATCCCTTTTGGATGGGGTGCAGCATGAGATAGCACAGCATGTACTTTTTCCAATACAAAAAAAAAAGGGGGGGAGTGCTGGAGGTGCCAGCCTCATTGTGTTAGAATTGGTACTGGCGAGCAGAAGCTGCAGGAACAGTATTCTTGGGCAATGAGCATATTCTAGCAAGATTTCCTTAACTGCATCGTTCAATTACCAGAAATGATCAATAAGAAAATCTTTGTAATATTGTGTGCTTGTTATATATGTAGTCCTACTGCCACTTAAAGGTAACACAAGGTACCGGGTACCTTAAAAAATGTCATTCAGTTTCCTCAGCTACCGTACCCTATGCATTCTTGGAAAGGGAAGGCAGGCAGCAATATATTCTGCATATGTGTGTGTCTGGGGTTTGTATTTCAAAACAGTGCCCCTTGCTCTGAACTTAATTTAATTCCTCAATAACTGAATTAAGGCAGATGGGCATGTGTTCCCCCATATATCCTAAATGAACCGCAGGAGCCTGAACAGCTAGTTTTCTTCCAAGCCTTACCTCCAAGGAGAAATCCTTGCCAGAAATAACCTTATAAATATTATATATTTTTATGTGGGTAGGTAGTTGGGGCTTTATTTATATGTAGGTATCCCAGCTACTACTGACCAAAGGAAGCCATGGTGATTATATGAATGTTGACATTTAAATATAAAGGGAGTTGTCTATCAGCAGGACTTCTGAGCCATGGGAACACAAAGTTCTTTTAAACAGGTAGTTGTGGGGGGTTGATGTTATAGGCAGCAGGATAACGCTAATGTAGTTCACAGTAATTTCTAAACAGAAAGTACTGGTGTTTCATCAAAGTGTGTGGATGTGTTGTTTGGGGCATTACCTATAAATCTGAAAGTACAAGAACCCGTAGGCATTTAGATCATTATAGTCACTTGATGTGTTGGTTCTGTACATAGATAGGACCCCAAAGAACTAAGCAGAGTCTTGGTAGGTCATGCAGAAATTACATTTTTTGCACAAGTACAAATGAGGGACTTTTATTATCACACACAACTCTATAATTCTGCAGTTGGACCCAGTTACTTAAATGACAGACTTATTTTTGAGAGAGCTTTGTACATGCACAACTTTGTTCCTGGCCCACATATTTCCTGAGGACCAAGGGTTTTCTTTAATGTTCATCTCTTTCACCCAAGTTTAAAACTGGAAACATAAAAATGTACAACCTCACATGTCAAAAACTAAAAATTTCAACCCTTTTTAAGTACAGAACCGTAGCTGGGAAACTGTCCCATCAGTTGAGGACAGAATGAAAATTGACAACATCAGATAAAGAGGTTATGTACTTACCATAACATTCCATCTGTGTTGTCCAGTTTGATTCCTCCACAGAGTATACAAAGACAGTTGATGAATCAGCTAGATGTATCTGGACCTATTATACCTTCTTCTACTTCCTTGATCCCATCCAGTCCAAGGTCAGGTAAGAAACACAGGTGCAGGCCCTACCTGTTGGAGTCCGTACCTCTTTTGCAAACAGTAGAGACAATATTAATTCCTTACCACCCCCACAACAATTCCAAGTTTTTGAAGATTCTAGACATGATGGACCATAGACGCTATATCTTTTCCACAGAGGATCTTGCAAGAGGCTTTTCAGTCCACTAGTCTTTTTCCTGGATCATCTCTCCTACAGGTAATGTGGTGGCACTTGTCAGGACTGCTTGGGAAAAACCTAGTGTTGTAGAACCTGTTTCTAAAGAGGCCAGACAATATCCACCAGCCCCATGTGGATTAGAATTGCTGTGTACAGACTCCCAAGCCAATTTATTTTTACTTTAGTGGTATTTAAGCAGGCTCCTACTCCATAGAGTCCTAGTGTCCAGCCTTCTGATAAAGAATGAGGAGGGATGGATTAATTTTGGAAGTAGGTTTATATGCATTCACTTCTTTTACTTTGAGTGTTAAACTATTTGTCACATACGTTGTGCTTCCATTGAGTGTTGGCCAATGAAATGTTACAGTCACTGAAAGAGTTGTTGTACAGAGACCTTAAGAACAATTTGCACTAACATGCAACAGCTGTGTCCATTTTCAATATCACAGTGCACCTGGCAGGCAGTTCAGCAGATAGTGCACCTAGGGCAGCAGGCACTAACATACCTTTCTTGTCACCTCTGGCTTGCCTCACATATTTCACTGAGGATCCTAAGGTGTCTTTCTTTAATGTCTTCTTTGATGGCTCCTTCTTATTTCTTCCAGTAGTTAAGAAGCTGGAGAACATACACAATGATAGCATACCTCACAGCTGATGGCATAAAATTCTAAAATCTACAATCCTCCTTTTCCGAGATACAGTATAGTCCATGTCATTTATGGTACTGAAATGACTAGCAGACATGAGTCAAACAGATATCTGGAAAATGAGTCAAGAAAAAGAGTGCTAGAGCGAAAGCTGAACCCAAATGAGGTATATGCAATACGTGTATTAAATCCACACAGAGCAGCCAATACAACACATAAATGCCTTTACACATCAAATTTGCGTTTTCTTCTCAATGGATAAGACTTCATCAGATGACCAGTGTATTAATCATTTATACTGAAATTAATTAGTAAAGAACCAATGAATTTAAATAAATGCATTTAAAAAGACCAATGATGTTTAGATAAAGCCAATAAATATTAAAATTTCATTTAAAACAGTTTCAACATATTATATGCATTTTCATTAAATGTTAAGACTTTAATAAATAAATCTTAATAAATAATACATATAAATGTTAAACATCAACTATTTTTCAAAAATGTTATATAAAAATGTATAAAAATGAGGTTAAAAATGTGACTATTCCTTTTGTATAGCATTATAGACTATATAAAAACAAGGGAACACTGCCATCTCCTGGCCAAACATATTATTGCATTCCAAACCTTTCGAAGTTTGGCAGACCTTAATTTCAATAGTGGCAATATTGAAACATAATCATTTAGACCAGGAAAATTTCCTGCTTCAAGGGTGACTTGCCACCACAGTTCCCTGAATTCTATATTCTCTTCCCATGCGTCTCCCCTAATATAATTTTTAATTTGTTCCAACACAAGGAAAGAGAATTTGGGTTTTTTGCATAACTTTGAATGTTTGAACAAAGCACTAGTTTCCTTGCCAACTGCCATATCATAAATATATTCATAGATCCTTCTTTTCAACATTCTTTCGGTTTTCCCGACATAGAAGGAACTACAAACTAGGCAAATGGCTAAATAAACTATTCATTTTGTTTCACAGTTATAATAATCAGTACTGTTAATCCATTTTTTCTACTCTCTAAATAAAACTTGTATGTATTCATAATATACGCACATTGAGAACAATGTCCACATTTATATGTGCCAAACCTTTTTCTATTGGTATTAGGCTTACTGTTCTTATTTTCCAAGATGTTTCTTATACTTTGCGAGTTTTTATATACCACTTTGAAAGGAAAACCAGAAACATTATCCAAATCCAAAAGGGACACAAATCTGTCCCATTCTTTTTGAAAAATTCTTCTAGTGTTATCATTCAAAGCATTATATTCCAAAATCATTGCTTGTTGATATTTATTATTAATAATATTTATGCTATTATTTTCCTTATATATGTGTCCTTCTTTACTTTCTTCCATATACCACTGAATAGGTTTAAATCTATTATTTCTTCCTTTTTCAACCTCAGATCTAATATTTTTAATAAATTCCAGGGGATATCCTCTTTCAATAAACATTTTTCCAGCAAATTACACTCTAATAAAAAATCCGTGTCGAGGCTAGTCATACGACACCCCCTTACAAACTGCCCCTTAACTATATTTTTCTTACAGTGTAGAGGATGTGCACTTTGATAATGAAGAAAAGAATTACAAAAGGTAGATTTTCTATATATCTTAGTTTCAAGTTTATTATCTACCTTATATACTTCTAAATCTAGGTATTGCAAAGTTTCATTTGATATTTTATAGGTAAACTTTAAAAAGTTAGTGGTATCATTAATATGTATCATAAACTCTTCAAACTTCTTTTTGCCTGCTATCCAAAAAATAACTATTTCATCCAAAAACCTTCGGTAAAGAATCCAGCGGGATCAAAATCCGCCGACTGCTTTACAGGCGGCAGCAGGTACTTTTAAAGCAAATAATGTTAAAGAAATAAGAGAATGTTTACGTACCCAAGTATTTTTTTAAATTAAATGGTACTGACAACAAACAACCGCCAATCACTGATTCCTATCGTACTAAGTTGGACAGACTGGCTAAATTAATGTTAAAATACAGAACTTTGGGCATTTAGAATGAGTACTTAACTAAATGTATTTCAAGGGAAATAGTCCCTAAGGGACTACTTGTTTGTAGGTTCCCTAACAATGTGCAAATTGGTTCTGTATTTTATAATGAAGTAATAGAAGTTTTTAATAAGTGTGGTTTAGATATTTTAAGACTTATTATCAAGGAAAATATAAGATGTCAGGATGATTTACAGAAAAGTATAGACGAGCTTGACCAGTGTATTAATGATGATTTAATCTTTACTATTAGTGAAGAAAAAGAAAAGTATTTTAATAGAAGAAGAGAAATTGATGACAAATGTGGTGAAATGGTACATAGAAAAATGAAAAAACTGGAAAGAGATGTTAACGAATATGAAAGTAATACCAGTCACCCTAAACCCCGCTATGGACATAATAAGAATATGACTGAGAATAAACAGATTAATGAATTCTCTAACCATGATAACGGCTTAAATTATAATCACCAACAGGAAGATGTTGACCCAGATTATAATCAAGCCTTTTCACCTTTACGTAGATCAGAAAGGCTGATGAACAAGCAAGGATATCAACAATCAAATTTTCAATGGAGGGGGGGAGAAGGGGAGAGGGGGAGATATTAGCTTACACCCATTCCACCTTTAGGGACCAAAATGTCATTTTAGTTGATGGGGTTAAAAATACATATAAATATTTTTCCATATATAAATTTAGTAACATACCTTTAGAGAGAGAACATTTTGACCTACTTTCTAAAGGTTTAAAATTCATTCCATACAGAAAAGAAGTATAATGTTTCCTGTGGATAATACACCTATAGATCAAGGATTAAAATGAAAACTACCTATAACCCCCCCCCCTTTACATCCGCAGTTAAAAAATCTGGAGAAAATTATTGAGAAGGAACTTAGGAATGAACAGAATAAAATTAAATTTAAGGCTAACCTAAGTATTAAGGAAAAAGAAATATTAGATGAATTGAAGTTAAATTTTAACATACGAGTAATGAAACCAGATGAAGGCGATGGGATGATTATAATGGATAGTACACAATATGAGGGTAAGATGAATCAAATATTATGGGATGATTCAAGATATTCTAGTATTTCGAAGAATGAAGTGAACATAGCCTGTAATAAAACAGATATAGGTCTCAATGATATGTTACAAGAAGGTCTTCTTGAACAAAAAATTTATATATATCTAAAAGTGGATAGACCTAGGGTACCCACTATCTTTGGAATCCCCAAGATCCACAAAAATGAGAGGGACCCACCATTAAGACCCATAGTTTCTGCCGAAGGGTCTAAAACTTTACCTTTAGCTAAATATGTGGATACTAAACTAAAGCATTTATGGGTCGGAAGAAAAGCTATTTTAAAAGATTCATGGGACCTATTGAGAGAAATTTCTAATGATTTTTACCATGAAGACATTTTATTTGTACCCATTGACATTATAGACTTGTTTTCTTCTATACCTTATAGTACTGGGATGGAAATGTTTGAGGAAATTGTTTTTAAAGACCAGGGATTAACACATAAAGAGAAATTAGTAAATGTTTGTTTGATGGACATGGTTTTAAAAAACAATTTTATATATTTCAGTGGAGAATTCTTCCAACAAATTCAGGGAGTGGCAATGGGAGCAGCGTGTGCTCCCACGTATGCCAACCTGATTTTGGCAAAATGGGAAGAAAATTATATTTTCAACTCTGAATTTAGATCCTGCTGGATTCTTTACCAAAGGTTTTTGGATGATATAGTTATTTTTTGGATAGCAGGTAAAAAGAAGTTTGAAGAGTTTATGATACATATTAATGATACCAAAAAGTTTACCTATAAAATATCAAACAAAACTTTGCAGTACCTTGATTTAGAAGTATATAAGGTAGATAATAAACTTGAAACTAAGATATATAGAAAATCTACCTTTTGTAATTCTTTTCTTCATTATCAAAGTGCACATCCTCTACACTGTAAGAAAAATATAGTTAAGGGGCAGTTTGTAAGGGGGTGTTGCATGACTAGCCTTGACACAGATTTTTTATTAGAGTGTAATTTGCTGGAAAAAATGTTTATTGAAAGAGGATATCCCCTGGAACTTATTAAAAATATTAGATCTGAGGTTGAAAAAGGAAGAAATAATAGATTTAAACCTATTCAGGGGTATATGGAAAAAAAGTAAAGAAGAACACATGTATAAGGAAAATAATAACATAAATATTATTAATAATAAATATCAGCAAGCAATGATTTTGGAATATAATGCTTTGAATGATAATACTAGAAGAATTTTTCAAAAAGAATGGGACAGATTTGTGTCCCTTTTGGATTTGGATAATGTTTCTGGTTTTCCTTTCAAAGTGGTATATAAAAACTCACAGAGTATAAGAAACATCTTGGAAAATAAGAACAGTAAGCCTAATACCAATAGAAAAAGGTTTGGCACATATAAATGTGGACATTGTTCTCAATGTGCGTATATTATGAATACAGACAAGTTTTATTTAGAGAGTAGGAAAAAATGGATTAACAGTACTGATTATTATAACTGTGAAACAAAAGGAATAGTTTATTTAGCCATCTGCCTAGTTTGTAGTTCCTTCTATGTCGGGAAAACTGAATGAATGTTGAAAAGAAGGATCTATGAACATATTTATGATATGGCAGCTGGCAAGGAAACTAGTGCTTTGTTCAAACATTCAAAGTTATGCACAAAACACATAACCCAAATTCTCTTTCCTTGTGTTGGAACAAATTAAAAATGATATTAGGGAAGGCCCATGGGAAGAGAAGATAGAATTCAGGGAACTGTGGTGGCAAGTCACCCTTGAAGCAGGAAATTTTCCTGGTCTAAATGATTATGTTTCAATATTGCCATTATTGAAATTAAGGTCTGCCAAACTTTGAAAGGTTTGGAATGCAATAATATGTTTGGCCAGGAGATGGCAGTGTTCCCTTGTTTTTATATAGTCTATAATGCTATACAAAAGGTATAGTCAAATTTATAACCTCATTTTTATACATTTTTTTATATAACAAAACTTCAGCAATTTGTCTTTAGCCTCTTTAAAGGTTTGAAAGGATTCCTTCAGATGTGCATGTCAGATTTGACTACCTTTTAAAGATCATGTTCTTCTGTGATATGTTCCCTTGCTAAGAAGTTTGAGACTGTGTCATGCTGGCTAATGATGATGGACCTCCTCATACCAGATATGAAATTTGAGTATTTACCATAACAATAGATTTGCATGAGTAGGTTCATCCTAACATAACCACTTGCTTTTTTCTTGCCTCATAGCAGACATTGATTAGAGGATTCATTGTTTTCATAGGTTGGTACTAGGCTGTCGGCCCTAGGGCCTATACAAGCCTATCCATAACAATTCCCTGGCTATTTCTTCCCACACTATTTACTTCCCTGGACCCCTGTCTAGCAGGGCAACTGACATGATCCTCAGGGTGGATTTTCTTTCTCCCATCCAGTCGTCAAATTTCCTTTTGAAGAGGGCAAAAGAGGTGCTTTGCTTGATATGTATGGGCAGTCTATTCCAGAGTCTGGGGAGTCTCTGCATCAGGAACCTATCCCTCCAGCATGTTTTGTTTATTGTTATGACAAGGTTTAGATCCCTGGAGCTTGTGGCTCTGAGAGATTGGGATTTCTTAAGTGTATCATGTCCAGAAGCTCTGGGTTTGGCATGGCCTTGTATGTTAAGCAGAGATCGCCTTTGAGTAGACTTAGGCCTGTGATTCTTTTAGTGAGGTATTTCTGAGGCCTTTCCAGTTGCTGCATATGTCTTGAGAGGTACATACCAAATGGGGCGTTCTATTCTATAATGGGTCTAATGAGGGATGAGTACAGTGGGACAATGACCTCCTTTTTTCTGGATGAAAAGCCCTTAGTGATGAGGTGTGCCACATAGAAGGATTTCCTGACTGTTGTGACGATGTGGTTATTGAAGGTGAGACCACTGTCCACCTGTGTCCCTAAGTCTCTTATCACACTTTCGGTGTTTAGTGTACTGCCACCTATGTGGTCATTCATGGGTAAATGTTTTTTCCCAAAAGGGATAACTGTGCATTTCTTGGCATTGAGCTTGAGCCCATGGCTCTGGCACCAAGCCTCTTTAAAGGTTTGGAAGGATTTATAGGAAGGTTTTATTGTGCTTCACTTGCAAGTGATACACTTGAGACCTGGAAAAGAAGTTAGTCGACTGAACATTGTAGGTAAAGAGGAGGGGCTACTAGCCTGGGAAAGTTTTAGATGCTGAACTGTGTAAAAACCTGCAGTTTCAGTCCTACTGGTTGGCAAAGCTATTACAGATCTGTTATTACAGTAAGTACGTTGCAAATCGTGTACATTTAATTTGCCATTAATAATGTAGATTCATTAGCCTCTGTTTTTGATATTTATTCAGCACCATTAAAGTGTTAGAATATATTGTAAACAGAGGATCTATTAATGTGGGTCAACTACAAGAAAAGCATGGCAGGAGACTAATAAGGCTGCTGAATAGATTTAGACAATGGAATTTCAAACTGAGTAAGAACCAGTGTTAAATAAGGGTGACAGGTATGAAATACATGGACTGTATTCAAAGTGGCAACTTATCACCTTAGATTCTTGGGGGGGGGTCTATATCACATTATCAAACATTTTCTTTATCGAACACCTAATCATCAAACACTATCCATCGAAGTCCCTGTTTAGCGAAACTCCTAAATATTGAATAACATTTTATTGAACTGTTTTAGTTGGCCAGCATTAAAAAAAAAACGTAACACATGATGCAATTTACTAAACAGTAAGTACATACATTTTAAAACGTACATAACCTTAAAAACATAAAATGTAAAAGTAAATAAATTAAATATTTATTAAATTAACTTAAAAACTACATAATTTATACAATACATATACTTTCTATACAAGAAAAAAACACTTTTTTTTTACATTTTTGCAAGGGGGGGGGCTGCTCCCCCCACAGCCCCTGCAAATTAACTATACCAGTTGTACTACAGTGAGTTAATGGGTAGATCATGGCCAGTTGGCATATCAATCACTCAATGTTTTTTTAAAGTTGGCCAGCTAAAACACTTTGACAAAATATTATTCAATATTTAGTTCTTTCGCTAAATAGGACTTCGGATAGGGTGCGACGATTAGGTGTTCAATGAAGAAAACATTCTATAAAATGATATAGACCTGATTCTTGGGTTTTGTTCATCATCCATCATGGTTATTTCATAGTGTGGATGTCCCTTCCTCCTTTTTCAGGGATTCCTCAGCCTTCTCGAGAACAGCTTCCTCATTTCTCAGAGGTTCTTAGGTCCCTGGTGAGGCCCTCGAAAGGAGAGCTTTTGGAAGCCTATTCTGGATCTCCCCATGCCCAACACCTTTTTCAAGGTTGCTTCTTTTTGGATGTTTTCTCTTCAAATCCTGTTTCCTTTGTTGCTGTTCCAGGCATTTCTGGTGTTCTTGGATCTGTAAGATGCTTACCTTCATATTCCCATTCACCCTCTTTTCAGGAAGTTTTTATGTTTCTGTTTCTTCCTCTCATTTTTATTTCTCTTCTTTGCCCTTTGGCCTGTCCACTACCTAAGGGTATTCACAAACTGCCTAGCTCCTGTGATTTCATTTTGCAGGCTCCAAGGCATTCAGATTTTTTCTTACTTAGAGGATCTGTTGATTCAGACTCCTCCCAGGTGCCTGTTACAGGCTCTGAGGTTCACCATATCTCTCCTTCGAAGTCTGGGGTTCACTGTAAACTTCCAGAAGTCTATCCTGATTCCATCTTAGGATCATGTGTATCTGGGCTGCAGGATTCCGACAGTACCAATGCTGGCCTCCTTCCACCTCCAAAGGTTTTGTCCATGACGGTCTTCTGTCTCTGTCTTCTTCCTCTGCCTGCCATTTCAGCCAAAGAGTGAGTTTGGGCCCTGGGATTTATGGCCTCTTCTATTCCAATGGTCTCTCTCGCCAAACTCCATATGTGGAAGCTTCAGTGGTACCTCATCAGTTTTGCTTCAGCATTGCCACCCTCTGGATTTCAGAGTGCCTGTCCTTCCTTGTCTCAAGTGGGAAGTCAAGTGGTCAATTCAGCAATTTACCCTCAACCCATGCCTGCCCTTTCAGCCTCCAGTTCCTTCTCAAGAACTGTTCTCTGACACAGACATAGGTTGGGGGTCTTCCTGTGGTTATCTGAAAGCACAAGGTCTCTGACCCCTCATCAGAAGTCAGACAGTATCAACATCAAAGAGATTAGAATTGTTATTATGGCCCTTCAGGCTTTTCACCCCATGCGCTCCCCGGGCCCTCTGAAGGTTTACACAGACAACATCACAGAGATGTGATTTGTCAACAGCCAGGGGGATGCAAAGTCATACCTTCTTTGCAGGCTGGCTCTTCAGGCCTGGGATCTGGCTATCACTTATCAGCTAACTCTTCAGGCTGTGTATATTCCTTCAGAACACAATCTAGTGGCAGACTTTTTGAGCAGGTCCAAAACACAGTCTCACGAACGGATGCTTCACTGAGACATGTTTCTGGACATAGACCATCAGTGGGGTATTCCTCAGGTAGATCTTTTTGACTCCTCTCTGAACAGGCAGTTCCTTCTTTTCTGTTCCAGAGTGTCGTGCCATCTGCAATGGAAGATGGACACCCTCTCTTTCCATTGGATGGGGATGTTCCTCTGTGCCTTCCCCTCTTCCTCTGCTTCCAACAGTACTGCAGAACATTCAGCTGGACTCCCCAAAAATCATGCTAGTGACTCCCTTTTTGCCAAGACAGCACTAGTTCCCCCTCTTAATGCATATGGCCAGGCGCAATCACCACAAGTTACCTCACCAGTTGGACTTCCTCACGCAGGACAAGGGGTCACTGATCTGTCCTCACCTATCCACTCTTCAACTGACACTGTGGGTGATACGGTTTTGATCCATTTTAGACACCTCTTCTCTGAAGATGTGCTCAGGGTATTACAGGAGGCAAGAAAACCTGCAACCAAAAAGTCTCATATGTCCAAATGGAAAGGATTTTCGGTCTGGTGCCATGTTCATAGCCAGAACCCTTTTTCAGTGGAGGTCCCTCTGCTGTTCTCCTATTTGTATGTTTGCTTCAGTCTGGCTTGGACTGTTGGTCTGTAAAGGCCCATTTTTCTGCTATTTCTGCCTGTCTGCCATTAAATCCTCCTTGTTGTTTTGAGGTCATACAGTTTCTTAAAGGCATCCTCCATCTTAGGCTCCCAAGGAAGCCTATTCCTTTTTGTTTTGGAAAAATTGACACAGGCTCATTTTGAGCCTGCAGTTTCAGCTTGTGTGCAACACTGTACCTGGAAGACTGTCTTATTGCTTGCTGTTACCTATGCTCAGAGGGTTTCGGAGCTTCAGGCCCTTATGACCATTCCTCCTTTTTTGTTTTTTCACAGAGACAGAGTGTCTCTTTGTACTAATCCTTCTTTTATGCCCAAGGTTGTTAATGAGTTGTCCTTGAATCAGATAGTACAACTCCCTTCCTTTTTTCCTTTCTCCACAGTCTGCTAGTGAGAGGGTCCTGCATACATTGGATTTGCAGACAGCTCAGGTATTATTTGGATAAAACTAAGACCATTTGTAAGTCTGACCAACTTTTTGTCTCTTTTCATCCCAGGACTTTGGACTTAGCTGTTTCAAAGCAAACCATCTCCTCCTGGATATCTTTAGACGTCATTCCACTAGGGCTGTTGCTTCTTCTGGTGCTTTCTTCAAGGGCTTTACACCAATTCTATACTTGAAGCTGCTGGTTCTCAGGGCATGCCTTCATTAAGCATTATAAATTAGATGTGGTTTCTAGAGCCAGGTTTTATTAGGGCTATCTTACATGTGTTTGGTGAGGGTTTTTCTCAGCCTTCCACATGGCACTCTTTTTCTTGAGCATTTGTACTCATCCTAAGGTTAAGAATACTGCAGCAGTGATAATAGAAGGACATAGTATGGTTGTGTAAAATCTTACCATAACAGTAGATGTCCTTCTCTTCACTGTTGCAGTATTCAGTGCCTCCCTCTACCCCTTTTTTAGGGGGGTTGTTTAGTTATGCCCCCTGGCGTACGTTCCCCTTTTCCTTCTGTATTTTCTCCACTTGCATGTACATAGCCTCCATTTTTTCCTGTGGAGACTATCCTCTACTGGGGCAATTCAGTTCTGGGTAACTTGTCTATGCATCTCCTTTTAAGCACTACTTCCTGTGTGTGGAAAATACATTTAATGTATGGCGCATATAAAACCTAAAGGTTTTGGTATACTGGCCGGATGTTGGACTGTCCTTGGCAGGAGATTTTTAAGGTTAGGAATGAAGGACATGTACTCTTATGGTAAGATTTTACACAGCTGTACTTTTGTTTCAACACTTCATAGGATCAACAAATTTGATTTTTCTAACAAAACAGTCCTAATTGTACTACTAAGATTGTTCTATGCACAGTAAGATGTGAATGTAATTTGTACAGTATTGGTAAAACTTACAGGATATTTAAATGTAGAATGCAGGAACATTTTAGTAATATTCATACAGGAAAAGTTGATAATCTTGTAGCAGAAAATTTTATAGAGGTACATGGTGGGAATGTTCATGGTTTTAACTGCTCTCTGTACCTGAGCACATTTTATATGATGAAATAAAAAGAAAACCATTTGATTGTTTACTTAGGCACAAGGAACATACTGAATAGGCTTTGCAAGGTTTTATGGTTTGCTTCCATCTGAACTTCTTTACCATACATATATTAATGAGATTTTTTACATCCAGTCACTACTGCCAACAGTTCTTTTTTTATCTGAGTATATCTCTTATGTGTTGAATAACAACCAAAAAATGACTCAATACTTTTATTGAAACAAGCTCTCCTAGTACTTTGACATACAAAACATGCACTTAAATAATAATACTAACACCACAAACTGGCAGCCCCTTCCTCTGTACTCTACTGTTACAGCCTCCTCAGTGGAGATCTATATCTAGCCTTTCATGCCATGAAAGATCCAACCCTATTTGATCTCCAGTTCCTTTGAAGGAATGACAAATTCATGTCCCAACATATCCCTCACCTCTGGAACAAACTTCCACTACATGTCAAGCATGGTAGCACCATTGCCACCTTCAAGGTAAAACTAGATAATTGGATGAGCAGCCTGAAAATTTCTCCCAGTCTACTTCCCCTTCTTCAGGTTAAAGAGAAATTTTGAATATTTTTTTTTTTTTGGCTAGGCTTGAGATGATCTGCCGACCGATTGCCTAGTAATTATCTATGAACCTATGATGGACCTAATCAAATCACACCAATCAGAAAACATTCACAAGCAAGTAATTAGTACTAATTATTAAAAAAAATACATTTGACTCTTTAACCCTTTATCTAAAGTATTAGATTTTAAAGTCTCAAACTTTAAAATATAGATAGGTTTTTATACAAGGCATCTGCAAGACTGTAGAGGTTGTTACTTAATTGGAAGACGTACAGTCAGAAAATGAAATACCCAGACAAAGAATTATATATAGCTGATATGTTAAATAGAGCGTATTTACCAGAAATCCATGAAGAACTGTCACAATAAGAACTAGAAATTTTGGTTCATAGCACAATTACCAATGACAGAAAAAAAGTAGTGCATGAAGCACTCCATATAAAAGGCATTTGAAGTGCCATAAAGCTTCAGAACATTTTTATGTCTGAAGTGAGTGCTTCTTTGGTGGGCCTTATGATCTTTGAAGAGCTGAGCAGCTAAATCCCTACTGTGGAAAGCCTTCCTATTTTATTTGCAGTTTATAACAATTTATTTTTCTGTCAGAAATTATTTGTGCTGAGAAACAAAGTGATGCTGATTTTCATTTTAATTTGAAGGGAGTTGTCATGTTAGTTCTTGTCTAAACTTTTTTGTGAAGAAAAGTTTATTTTTTGTCTAAAAATATTTTCACAGATTCATAGATTGTTACTAGACTAATGACCCGGGCGCCTTTCTAAGCCTAGCCAAGTTTTCCTGAAAGAATATTGATGTCATGTATTCAAACAGGGCAGTGTGAGACAGGCATTTATAAGATACATCTGTCAATAAAGGACATGGGTGCCAGGCCCAGTGTAAATTTCCTGTTCCCCATCCACTGGCCTAGTGTGCTCTTAACTGAGTAATAGATGAGCTCAGCTTCACATGGATGAGTAGCTTGTTCCATAGGAGGGGCAGTCTGTGGGACATATAACTTTACACATATTTTTCTTGAAGTCTTGTGTGTTCAGGACAGGATATTGTGCTTGTGGGTGACTCTTAGTGGCTTACTTGCCTCTAAACCAGGTGTTCTCAGCTGTTCACCTTACCTACTCAATAAAACTATGTTGCCTACATGCCAGGCCTTTTTCTCCTCTTACTGATTGATGGAGCAGCAGATGTCCTTACATTTTACTGTTGCAGTATTCCTTGCTAAGGGCAGCCCAATGTCCAGCCAGCATGCTAAAGACTTTAAGTTGCTAAGAGTATGCCGTACTTCACATGTATGTTCCCCACATACAGCGAAGGGCATAAAGGTGACGTATGGATGTACCATCCTCAGAACTTCTTTGCCACCAGTCCGAAAGCCAGGTTCGATCATTGGTCTGAATGCTTGCTTCATTTGCTGGTTCACCTTGCTGGTTCACCAAGCCATTTTTCAGATAAGTGCCCTGTTAGGGTTTTGTTCTTTTTTTTTTTTTTTTTGTTGCTTGTGTGCTTTGTTGCTTGTGTGCTTTCATGTCATCCAGAAAGGGCAAATGCCAGTGTGGGAGACAGACTCTTCGTAAAGATCATCTCGAGCAATGGTTATTTTGTCTAGTTGCTCCCCACGACCATATGTCCTGTTCTATTTGCTATGCTTTCTTCCTAAAGACTCTGCATAGTCAGCTTTCCTCTTTGGCCATATACTTAGAAAACCAACATCTGAAGCTTTTGACAAAAGATGCCATGGAAGGAACTTCCCAGTCCAGGGGTCAGCCATCCACAAAGAAGAAGGCCAAGAAAGCTAGATGTGATTCTTCAGCTGTGCCACCTCCACCAGACGTCTCTTGAGGCTAGTGAAAGCCCAGAAAATCACCTGGCTCCTTTGTTAGATTCCTCTGCTGCGACCACTTCGGAGGCTGGCATAGATCTGACTTCACACACGTCTGTGGAGGCCTTGCAGACGTCTGCTTTCAGGTATTCATGGGTAACGGTGGATGATTATTACTGAAGAACCTGGGAGTGTGCCTCAAATTTTGGTTAAGGAGGATGTACCGACTACCATTATAGAGTGTCATACAAGGTCTGAGCCATCAAAGTTTTATAAGACTGATGTTCCTTTAAAGAAGAAACAAAAAACTAAGCATGTTTCTCCTGCTTCTAAGGACCCTGAGAGTGAATGGCAGAATTTCACTCAAGGTTTATTTAATGCCCTTTTGGTTTGAAGCCTTCTCAAGGGGTTTCTGTCCCAGCTCTTCCTTGGGCTTCTACTCCTCTTAAGAGGCCTAGGGAACAAGATTCCTCTGAGGAGGAGGAGTAGGAGGACTGCCTTACTTATTCTTCCCGCTAGTCCTGACTTTCCTTTTGAGACACAATTTCCAGAATGATGTAATTTATCAAATGAGATTGTGCCTATGTTTCTGAGGTTCAGAAGGTGTATCACAAGCTTCTGCAAATAGAATCTCCTAGGCCTTCTGTTGTTCCTTCTGTTCTGGCTGCCTTATTGGATGCCTTTTCTACTGCATCTCAGGGTCCCGATTCTGAGCCCCCTGCTCCTACAAAGCCTTATACGTTTTATAAGGTGCCTGGTGATTGCAAGTTCCTTTATAAGTGCCACTGTGCTGACCCTGCTGTGGTGTCTGTGGCATCTGACAAAACCTCAGTGATGTTCTTCATCTCACATTGCTGCAGTCCTTACATATGGGTAGTCCGCTGTCCTCGGTCGGCCCGAATATCAAAGTATTAGGCTGACGTCGGTCAAGGCGCTTAAGACTGACATCAGGACGTCAGGGTACAAATGCGCATGACCGACGTCATATCCTCAGTCTTTTTTGCCGCATGGTCCGATGCAGAAGCAGCGTTGCAAGTGCCGGAGTTTCAGACCGAATCAAAGTTAGAATATTTTGGTTTTTCTTGCCTCAGTGTTTTACGGATGTCAGAAAAAGTGAATAACTGTATTTCTTGTGGGAAACAGATACGCATAGGGATTATCATTCTTTGTGTATTCCTTGTCTGGGGCCTGAGCACGGCGTTGTTGGGTGTCGCTTTTGCTAGGTTCAATAAGCGCACTATTGTTAGATTGTGCTAGGCTGGTCTTGTGCAATTATAATATGCCGTCGGATTCTCCGAAACAAAGACAAAACAGTTAAACCCAGGCAAGATGAGTCGTCCGTTCGGACGCCGGTTCTTCAGTGGAACCGGTGGTTCGATGGAGGCTTCTCTGGAGTCCCAAGGGAGACTTTGATATTGCAGGATGTGGCCTCTCAGGAGGCAGGTCAGGCTGAAGGGGCTTCTCAGGTTACTGTACTCCCTCCCTTCCTAGGGTGGTTAGGCCCTCTCCTTCTGTTTCCAAGGCTTCTCCCAGAGGCAGGCCAGGTTTAGCTTCTGTTGGTGTCACTCCTAGTTCAGCAGGGTCTGTGCCCAAGAAGCACATGCTTAAAATGGCAGAAGATTTGATTACTCTGATTAGAGATTCTTTGCCCCTCCTGATAAGAGGCCTAGGGTGGAGCCAGAGTCGGGAGTTTTGAGCAGGCTTCGGATGTTTCAGAGTCTTGACTGAAGACTTGCAGGAGTACTCTCCTTATTCTGATTCTGATGCAGATGATTCTCCTTCTGCTTCTCCTCCAGAGGATTTTTCTTTTCAGAGACTCTTCATTCCATGAGGGAACATTTTAAGTGGGAAGGTCAGGACTTCTCTGATTCCAGGAAAAGGCTTAGGGAATTTTGCTTTTACCCCAGCATAGGCCCTTGGCTATACCCTCTGTTCTGGATGTTGTGGAAGATGTGTTTGCAGAGGCTTCACTTAATCCTGATTCTCTGCCTCCTGCTCCTGTTAAACCGGATAGGTATTACAGGGTGCCTGAGGCTCATAAATATCTTTATAAGAGTCCTAGGGCGGACCCAGAAACTGTTAGTCAGGGACCTAAGGGTGTCAAGGCCTCTGTTGTAAAAAATCCGGTTCCTCCAGATAAAGAGGCCAGAGCTTTGGATAGATGGGGAAAGAAAGTCTATACATCTTCTACCTTAGCTATGAGGGCTTTGAATTGCCAGTTTCATATGTTGAAATATCAAAACTATCTTCTTTCTCAATTGAAGTCTAAGGTGGATGCTCTGGCGGAAGGCATTGAGTGTAAAGAATTACAAGATTTGATGCATGTTTCTGAACAGGTGGGTAAGCATTCTTTGCAATGTGGTTTTGATGCTGTACAGGCCTCGTCTAGGGTGGCTGCCACTGGTTCAGTTCTTGCCTGGCTGAGGGATCAGAATTTATCTGACCATGTTAAGACAAGGATTTTGGATGCTCCTTTACAGTCTGATGTGTTGTTTGGTTCACCTGTGGAGTCAGTCTTGAAGAAAATGGAAGACAAGGCTAAGTCTATGCAGGCTGTTAAAGATTTTTTGCAAGTTCAGCCTCCAGTTTAGTAGGAATTGGCCTGCTAAGGGGTGGACGTATCCTTCTTATGATTCTCAGTCTAGGGGTAGATCTAGGCGTGGTAGGGGCAGAGCTCAGAGCTCTTTCAGACCTAGAACAGGAGTTCACATGCACAATCTTGGTGAGGGCAGGGGCCAGTCCAACAGGCCCAATGACCTACCTTTTCAGCTGCCAGATCCTTTTTGCCTGGCAGCACCTTTGGGAGGAAGGTTGGCACTCTTCAAGGAAAATTGGAATTTGATTACCCAAGACAAATGGGTATTGGATATCATACACCAAGGTTACAAGTTTTATTTCCATACCTTGCCTCCTTTCAAAGGCATGCCGGATGTTCCTTCTCAGCAAAGACTAAAGGCTCACAAACAAATTTCTCTGCTACTTCAAATAAGGGCCATACAACCGGTCCCTCTGCCAGAAGTGGGCCTAGGATTTTATTCCCGCCTGTTCCTAGTACCAAAAAAAGGGAACACGTGGAGACCAATTTTGGATTTATCTGTCCTCAACACATATCTGGACATTCCCAAGTTCAAAATGTTGACGTTACAACAGCTTTTACCTCTGCTGGGCAAAGATCACTGGATGGTGACTCTGGATCTCAAGGAGGCTTACCTTCATGTTCCTATCAGGCTCAGTTGCAGGAAGTATCTGCGTTTTCGGGCTGGGACTTCTCATTATCAGTTCTCTGCATTGCCCTTTGGCTTATCTACTGCCCAGAGTGTTCACGAAGGTTCTGGCTCCAGTGATAGCTTTCTTCAGGCTAAGAGGAATACAAATCTATCCTTATTTGGACGATTGCCTGATTCTGGCCCAAGGAAAGGACGAACTTCTTCATCATTTACAGTATGTGATAGCAGTGTTAAGATGCCTGGGGTATTCTGTGAACGAAATAAAGTCCAGTCTAGTACCCTCTCAGGACATGTGCTTTCTGGGTGTGAGACTGAATACAGCATCCCAGATGGCCTTTTTGACCCCGGACAAACAAAAGACTCTTTCTCTTTACTTCCATCAATTGTCTCGTCAGTTCAGGCTGACTGCAAGGACAGTCCTTCAAGCCTTGGGGTTCATGGCATCTTGTATTCTGGTACTTCCCAATGCCAAACTGCATATGAGGAAGCTACAATGGTATCTCAAAAATGTATGGACACAGCACTGCCAAGATATGGACACTGTCATTCAGATAATACCTTGCATTCAAAAGGAATTTTTGTGGTGGGCTCAGGAATGTCACCTAAACAAGGGACTCTCTGTGACCTGGCCAGAGGCGAGTCAGATTCTAACGACAGATGCCTCAGACAAAGCTTGGGGAGCTCATCTAAATGGAAAATGGGTACAAGACACGTGGCCTGCCAGACTTCAACATCTACATATCAACTTGAAGAAGATGTTAGCAGTCCAATTTGCTTTAATAGCTTTCAAGGATTTACTTCTTCCAAGGCAGGTGTTGGTGCTAACAGACAACACAACTGTCATGTGGTACATCAACAAGCAAATTCTTATCCTCTATGCAGACAAGCAATGATTTTGTGGGAGACTGCTCTCAGTTTACAGCTAAATCTTCAGGCAAGGTTTCTGCCAGGAGCACAGAACTCCTTAGCGGATGTGTTGAGCAGACAAATTATGGATGAAATTGGATCCTCATGTATTTCAGAAATTGACAGTGTTATGGGAACTCCAGACATAGATCTGTTCACTAAACTACCAGCTGCCAAAGTTTTGCACAAAAGGTTTCATCCCACAGCCTGGAAAGTGGATGCTCTCTCATTCAATTGGAGCAATCTTCATGTGTATGCCTTTCCACCTCTGCCTCTCCTCCCAAAGGTACTCCTGAAGGTCAGACAGGACAAGCCAAACATGATTTTAATAGCTCCAGATTGGCCTCGACAGCACTGGTACCCATTACTGAGAAGTCTGAGTGCGGGAGCCTCCTTGGCCTTTACCTTCAATTCCTCACCTGCTGTCTCAGGAGAACAGTCATTTACTCAATGTCAAACTTCACTCTCTACATCTAACAGCCTGGCATATTCTGTTTTAAACCCTGGAGGGTCTCAGCTTCCACAACAAGTTTTGAATGTTATTTTGGAGGCCAGAAGGCCTAGTACAAGGAAAGTGTATGCAGATAAATGGAGGAGATTTTTATTTTGGAGTACAGCAAAGGACTTTGATGTTTCTAAGCCTAATTTAAGTGTGGCTCTTCAATACCTTACTGAGTTACTGGACAAAGGTTTGTCCTTCTCCTCTATTAAGGTTCATGCTGCAGCAATTTCTGCTCACTATGACTGTGACCCACCATTGTTTTCTCATCCTTTGTTTAAGCAATTCCTTAGAGGGCAAAGAATATAAGACCCCCATTAGAGCTCCTACTCCTGCTTGGGATCTCAATTTTGTGTTGGAGAAACTCACTCTACAACCTTTTGAGCCTGCAGCTACTGCCGAGTTGAAATATTTATCATGGAAGACTGCTTTTTTGTTGGCCATTACTTCTGCGAGAAGGGTTTCTGAATTACAGGCCCTTATGGCGGTTGAGCCTTTCTTAATTTTCCATAAGGCTAGGGTATCTTTGCTTACTAATCCTTCCTTTATGCCTAAAGTGGTTTCTAGTGTTGCTTTAAACCAAATTATTCATTTGCCTACTTTTTATGCAAACCCCCAAAATAAAGGGGAAAAGATTTTACACACTTTGGATATACACAGGCAATTGCGATATTATTTGAGCAGAACTAAAGGGTTCAGGCAGTCTCAGCAGTTATTTGTTTCTTTTGCTTTGGGTTCTCAGGGCAAACCTGTTTCAAAACAAACTATTTCTAAGTGGATTGGTTTTTGTATTGCTTTCTGTTATTCCCATCATGGTAAAGAGATTCCAGTTGGGATTAGGCCTCATTCCACTAGGGCTACTGCCACTTCTACAGGGGGGTGGCTACTAAAGATATTTTGGAGGCAGCTACTTGGAGTTCAGTGCATACTTTCTCTAAGCATTACCACCTTCCACTTTACTCTAAATCTAGGGCTGGTTTTGCCACTGCAATTTTACAGGGCATTTTGGCAGCTCCTAATGCTTTATAGTTTTGCCATCCTCCCTTACCTCTGCTTTGGGATTCTACCCATATGTAAGGACTGCAGCAATGTGAGATGATGAACATAGTACAGTTTTGTACCTACCATAAATGTAGATGTTCGAAGATCCACATTGCTGCAGTCTCCCTCCTTCCCTCTGTAGTTAGGCGGTGGTGTAGTTTGGGTTGTGAATATTGTAAATATTGTAAATATGATTAGTGCAGGGGTGGTTGGTTGTTTTTTGCTGTCTTTTGGTTTTGGCCTTTCTTTTTAGGGCCTTCTGACATCTGGGGCAAGAAAAGACTGAGGATATGACGTGATGTCAGTCTTAAGCGCTTGACCTGATATTGGACAGTGGACTACCCATATGTAAGGACTGCAGCAATGTGGATCTTCGAACATCTACATTTATGGTAGGTATAAAACTGTACTTTACTGCCTTCTACAAAGTTGCTTCCATCTGATAAAGACAGCAGAACTGTGGGAAGACTGGGTAAGAAGGTATGTACCTTGGCTACTGCTTTTAGGGATGTAAATTATCAGACCCATATGACAAGGTATATTTTGGATCTTCTGTCTCAGGCCTGTCAGGTTATATTTGACCTTCTTGACCCTGACGGGAAGACTTAAGCTACTATCTCCTTGTTAGGAAATTCCTCCCAGGTGGCTCACCATTTTATTAAATGCAGTTATAATGCTGCAGATGCTTCTAGGGCTGCTGCTTTTGGTTCTGTGGTAAGAAGATGTTCCTGGCTTTGGCTTCAACCTTTGCCTGATGATAGTAAGACTAAGTTGATGGATGCTCCTCTGGATAACAAGTATTTGTTTGGTGCTGCTGCTGTAGAATTGTTTAAGTCCCTACAGGAAAAGAGTAAGGCCTTACAGGATCAAAAGCTTATTTTTGTTTCTCCTGTACTTAAATTCCAAAGGAATTACTGTAATAAGCTGGCCTTTATTCTTAGGCAGTCTCGCCCTCCCCCCAAAGGTAAGAATGGTGGTAGAAGGGCTCCTCCTGTTAAGGCTACCCAGACTCCTTTAACTCAGAAATCTCCTTTTCCTGACAAACTAGGTGCTGTCTGACTATCCTGTTCCTCTCAGCCACATTCCTGTTTCTCTTTGTCTTTCCCTGTCCCTTCCTTTTAGGTTAAAGATCACTCAAAACTCCTGGGTTCTTTCCATCCTTTGCCAAGGGTACTACATGCTCTGGAAATCTCTTCTCCCTTTCTTGGGAATTCCTTAACCTTCTCAGGAACAGTTAGCTTTTTTTCCCAGAGGTGCTTTAGGGTCTCTTAACTCGGGAAACTATTCAGGGATTTCTACTTTCCAGCATGTTTGTGGTCCCCAGGAAAGAGGGCACCTGGCGACCTATTCTGGATCTCTCTTACCTAAAAACACCTTTTTGAAGATCCCTTCCTTTCAAATGTTGTCTCTTCAGATTTTGTTTCCTGTGCTGCTTCCTCATGATTTTCTAGCTTCTCTGGACCTTGAGAATACTTATCTTCATATCCATATTCATCCCCTTTTCTGGAAGTTTTTAAGTTTCCCTGTTGCTTCCTGGCATTTTCAGTTCTCTGCTTTGCCCTTTGGCCTCTCTACTTCCCAAGGGTATTCATCAAATGCTTCACTCCTGTGATTGCTTTTTTACAGGCTAATGGGGTTACAGGTCTTTACCTACTTAGACAACCTACTTTTTCAGGCCACCTCACCAGAGATTTTCTGCAGTATCTTCAATTTGCCATTTCTTTCCTGCAAAGCCTGGGGTTCACTATAAACTTCAAAAATATCCTTCCTGACTCCTTCACATGATCGAGTTTTTCTGGGTTGCAAGATCCAGGCTATGCCAATGCTGACATCCCTGCCTCCTCCCAGGGCCTTAATTCAAATTGTCTTCTTTCAATCCCTTCTTCTTCATTGCCTCAGTCACAGTCAGGAAATTTCTTAGAGCTCTGAATATTATGGCCACCACCATTCCAATGTTACCTCTAGCCAGACTCCACACGAGAAAGCTTCAGTGGTTTCTAAAGTCAGTTTGGCTTCAGCAATGTCATCCTCTAGATTTCTTAGTCCCTCTTCTTCTTCCATGCCTCAAGCTAGAATTTCAGTGGTGAATTCAGCAGTTGTCTCTCAGTCCAGGGCTTTATTTTCAACCTCCACTCCCCTCTCAGGAGCTGTTCACAGACTCTTCAGATGTGGGATGGGAGGAATTCCTTCGGCTCTCTAAAAGTTCAGGGTATTTTATCTCTTCAACAAAAGAAGTACCACATCAGTGTCAAAGAGTTAAGAGCCCTTCTGTTGGCTCTTCAAGAATTTCATCCCATTTTCACTCCAGAGCCCCTCAAGGTACTGATAGACAATACCACAGTAATGTGATATGTCAACAAGCAAGGGGGCAGTAGTTTATCTCCTTTGCAGATTAGCACTTCAAGTGTGGGAGCTAGCTGTCTAGCAGCAAGTGACCCTTCAGGCAGTTTACCTCAGGTCAGAATATTGTGGCAAACTCTCTAAGCAGGTCCATATCTCAATCCCACAAGTGAATGCTTCACAGGGATGTGCTTCTGGACATTGTCCAGTGGGATACTCCTCAAGTAGATCTATTTGCCTGCCCTCTGAACAGACAACTTCCTGTTCTTTCTGCTAGAGCCGTATGTCCTCTGGCCTGGAAGGTGGACTCCTTTTTTCTTGGAAGGAGATGTTTCTTTATTCGAAAAAACACCAACAGCAGCAACAACGAAATGAAAAACACAATTCCAGCACTGCACCAGCAATTCTTTATTTAAAAAGCGATCTGGTACCTCGGCAATTCACCTTCATGGATCACAATTGCTTCAAGTTTAAAGCAAATATATATACACACACACAAAGATCAATTCACAGCTGTTACCAATTAATTCATTAACGAAATTCAAACATTTAAAGTAGTAAATACATATAATAAATGCATAATATTTGATGAATACAAAAGTATTATAAAAAACACACGAGCAAAACCAATAAATACATAAATTAAATGGCCAATTCCTGATTCAGACCAAAGGGCTTCAAAGTTTTGTACTTTAAAATCTTTCTAGTTTCTAATTCAAGTAATTTAACCACATAATCACCCCCTCTAGACAGAAAGGGTTTTCCTAATACACAAAATTTCAAACTACTAGTGGAACCATCATGTAAATCATGAAAATGTTGTGCAACAGGACTAGCTTCGTTGACATTTCTAATATCTTTGAGGTGTTCTAGAACACAAATCCTCACCATACGTTTGGTCTGTCCAATATACCAAACACTGGAACATGAACACCCCAAAATGTAGACCACCCCCGTAGATCTGCAGTTGAAATGATACTTAGGAATAAACATTCTTCCATTAATAGTATCTAAATTTATGACCCTATTGCAAATACTGCAGTGGCCACATGAAAAAGTTCCCAGATGCAAAGTATTTATGTTCCCTTCAATAAAATTATAACAATTCTTTTAAGTTTTTTCCCCTTTTAAAGGAGAATATAATATTGTCAGGGAACAGATGACCTACCATTTCATCTTCACACACTATATGCCAATATTTCCTCACAATCTGAATTAACTCCCTAGAAAATGGAGAAAATTTAGTGACATAAAAATTTTTCCTGTCATCATCAATATCTCTTGTTTGATGCATCCTGCCCCCAAATCTTTTATTCCTAGACAAAATATGTGGACCAACATCATCATTTCCAAGTATTCTATTTTTGCACCTTAATAGCTGACCTTCATCATAGCCTCTTTCCCTCAGCTTAAACAAAACCTTATCCAATTCCTTAGTTTTTTCATTTTCATCACTAGTGTGATCATACATTCTTTTAAATTCACCATAAGGTAGAGAATTTAATAAATGCTTCGGGTGCATACTAGTAGCATGTAAAAACATGTTAACTGTAGTAGGTTTTCTAAAAGGCCTATAAACCCATCATCCTTGTATAGAGTTATGTCCAAAAATTAATCTGTTCTCTATTGAGTTCATGAGAGAAAGTGAGACCATGTTCATTATTATTAAGATGATCAAAAAATTCAAAAAAATCATTATCATCACCCTTGCAAATGAAAATAAAGTCATCAATAAAATGCTTATATAATAGAACATTATTTCTAAAAAATGCAGTGGGATAAATAAATTTCTTTTCAAAAAATCCCATGTATATAATGGCATATGAGGGCACAAAAGCAGCCCCCCATAGCCGTACCTTTTAACTGCAAAAAAATTCATTATTAAATGAGAAATAATTATGAGTCAAACAAAATTCAAGCAAATTAATCAAAAAGGTGGTCCTAGGCCCTTCACCTAACATGTCCAAAATAGATTCCAAACTCCATCTAAGATTGATATTCATATATAATGATTTTATATCAATCGTGACCCAGTAGTAATCATCTTGCCATTGAATTCCAGACATTTCATTTATAAGGTCCTGTGTATTAGAAATATGTGCTACAACCTTCTTCAAATGTTCCTTCAGATGGAAATCAAGAAAAATATTAATATTATTTAGGAAAGAGCCTACCCGGAGGATTTTGTAAACATTTATGCACTTTGGGTAAAGCATATAAAATAGGTGTAATAGGCTTTTTAATGTGCAATTTACACGTTTCTATGTTCAAAAAAACCAAGATGCTCTCCTTTTTCTAACAAAGCTAAAAGTTGATCATTAAATTCCACAATGGGGTCCCTAACTAATTTTTTATACTCATCTACATTTTTAAGTAAATCAACTACCATATCACAATATTTCTGTCTATCCAAAATAACCCAATTTCCACCTTTATCGGCACATTTAAAAATGAAGTCAGCCTTCTGTTGTTTTAGGCTCTTCAGAGCCAACCACTCATTTCTGCTTAAATTATAACATTTCTTCTTACTAAGAAATTCAGCAAGTGTTGTAGAAATTTCTTTAAACAGAACCTTAAAAAATAAGTAATAGCAGGCATATTAATAACAGGAACAAACTTATTATCGGTTACCAAATATGGTAAAGGTAACCTCCCATACCCGGTTTGAAAACAAACCGAGTTATTCTCCATTTCATCTATGCCAAAAAATTCTGCATCATCATAATAATAGGACATATTTAATAAGTCCTCATCCAAATCATCACTCATATCAGAGTTATTTAAAAAAACTTTACCAACAGAATCTGCAGCATATCTATGAAAATAAACTTTCAAAAGCAACTTCCTGCTAAATGCCTTTAACTCTAAGTACAAATCCGCGATAGAAGGAAAATGTGTAGGTACAAATTTGCTACCTTTAGACAATATAGACTTCATATCACTGGTAAGATTAAGACTGGATAAATTTACACACTGTAATGTCCGTACATGAGATTCACATACCACTTCATTACTTGAAACGGTTTCTCCCCTTCCTGCCGTTTCTCCCCCGATTGGATTTATCAGTCTGTGAGAAATGTTCCACTGTGGGAGAGACCGAGGTATCATTTCTGCCCTCAGTTTCCATCATCACAGAAGACGAGGGAGCGACAAAAGTAACATTTTTAGAAACATTATGTTCAGTTGAGGATGCCAACATACTTCGCCGCTTCTGCTCCTGACCCTTGACCTACTACGTGCCGGCTCACGCTGCCAAGAAAACAAAACTCCAGTTTCATAGTCCTTTAAGTCCCACAAAAGTTTGTTCCTCTTATGTAGAATTATATCACTCTCTAACTTAGAAATTTTCTCATTAATCTTGGAAATCTGCACCCTGTAACAGGACTCCTCCACCATCTCGTCCTGTAAGTGCAAAATCTCAGACTTCAACTTTTCATGCGCTCTCATGTTATGCTTAATGAGAATACGAATCCAATTTAAAGTATAATCCAAAGAGGCTTTTTTCCATTCTTCGAAGAGGTGATTTTCCTCTTCGGAAAGTTGAGTGGCAGGTAGCCTGGCTATACGTAGCCCCCTTGGAGTTAAGTTCAAACTTACATACTTCTCCAAGAGATGGGTATCCAAGAATAAGGCTACTTCTTTAGCCATAAGCTTCTCCAACTGAACAAAACGCCCATCCAAATCACGACTGCCATTAACGTTCCATGGATCGATTAACGTGAACTTTTTTTCACACTCACTTACAATATCGGAAAAAAGAATGCCCCCTTTCACATTAAACTACCCAGGAGCTCCAGCTGTTTGTGACATATCCACACTGGTAATGAGTGCTGGCAGAACCCTTCAAAACTTGAAAAAACACCAACAGCAGCAACAACGAAATGAAAAACACAATTCCAGCACTGCTCCAGCAATTCTTTATTTAAAAAGCGAGCTGGTACCTCTGCAATTCGCCTTCATGGATCACAATTGCTTCAAGTTTAATTCATTAATGAAATTCAAACATTTAAAGTAGTAAATACATATATTTTTAAATAAAGAATTGCTGGTGCAGTGATGTTTCTTTATGCCTTCCCTCCCCTTCCTCATTCCAAAAGTGCTGTTCAGGATTAAACAGGATGTTCCCAAAATCTTGCTGGTGACTCCCTTTTGGCCCAGACAGCATTGGTTACCTCTTCTTCTGCATTTAGCCAAGGGCAGTCATCACAACTTACCTCACAGGGTGGACCTACTCACACAAGACAAGGGATCTCTCATCTTTCCCCACCTGTCCACTCTTCAGCTGACACTGTTGGTGATAGGATTTTGATTCCATACAGACACCTTTTTTATGAGGATGTGCTTCGGGTCCTGCAGGAGGCTAGGAAACCCATTAGTAGGAAATTCTACTTATCCAAATGGAAGAGGTTTTCTATTTTGGGTCTTTCTTGTAATCTGGACTTCTGTGGATTTTCCTTTTGTTCTCTCTCATGTTTGTGAGCTGCTGAATGCTGGATTGGCATATTCTTCTGTTAAGGTCCACTTGTCAGCTATGTCTGTTTGTCTGCCTTTAGCACCCCCTTTAGCCTCTAGATTTGAGGCTAAACAGTTTGCTAAAGGTGTCCTTCATATTAGACCTCCCAGGAAGCCTGTCCCTCTTCCTTGGACCTTAATTTTGTTTTACAGAAATTGACCCAGGCTGCTTTTGAGCCTGTGTTTCAGCTTCCTTGCAGCATTGTTCTTGGAAGACTGTTCTTCTGTTGGCCCTTACATCTGCCAGATGGGTGTCTGAGCTTCAAGCTGTTATGACTGTTCCTCCTTTTTTAGTTTTTCCATATGGACAGGGTGTCTCTTCATACTAATCCTTCTTTTATACCCAAGGTGGTAAATTAGTTGTTTCTTAGTCTGTCTATTCATTTCCCCACTTTTTTCCTTCTCCACAGCCTGCTAGTGAGAAGGTTTTGCACACTTTGGATGTGCATAGATAACTCAGATTTTATTTGGATAAGACCAAAGCATTTTGCACATCTGATCAGCATTTTTGTTTCTTTTCATCCTAGATCTTTAGGATTGGCTGTCTCCAAGCAAACTGTTTCCTCTTGAATATCTAAAATCATTTATTGATGTTACTCTTTTCATGGCAAGAAGTTTCTTCTTCTGTTAATTCTCATTTTTCTAGGACTGTGGCTTCTTCTGGTGCATTTTTCAAAGGTTTAGATACTAATTCTATTCTTGAGGCAGCTACCTGGACTTCTGTGCATACTTTTACCAAGTACTTTAAGTTGTATGTGATATCCAGGACTATAGCTGGTTTTGCTAGGGCCATTCTTCATGGGTTCTAGAGGGCTGTGCTTGTCCTTTCTCTTCCCACTCTTCTTTCTGAGCTTTTGCACTGTCCCTGTTGTAAGAAATTCTGCAACAGTGAAATGGAAGGACATAGTACAGTTGTGTAAGATCTTACCATAACAGTAGACACCCTTCTCTTCACTGTTGCAGTATTCACTCCCTTCCTCCTCCCCCTGGTTGTTTTCCCTTATGGTGATGCTTGTTACCTCTCTAATCCTTGGACTGGCATTCCTACTGGAGCTGTTAATTCAGAGGATGGTATGTCCGGATGTCACCATTATGCCCTACACTGTACGCAGAGAGCACACGTGCGATGTACAGCATACCCTTATTAACCTAAAGGCTTTGGCATACTGGCCAGAGATCAGGCCATCCTTGATAGGGGATCCCAATTGAAAGGAATACCACAAAAGTGAACAGAAGGATATCTACTGTTATGGTGAGATTTTACACAGCTGTACTTTTGTCTCACGGGTTGTACCTTCCACGACACACCGAAAGAAAAAACTATGTAAGGAGTCTTTAAGGTTCAGACCAGCTACTATTTTGACGCAGCCACTGGTTGGTGACACTGCTGTGGCTGCTTGTCGTTCCTCAGAACACCTGTCTTGTTCCTCCAGTCCTCTTGGTATAGCCATTCAAGCCACCAAAGAACAGGGGATAGCCACGTCCTTTGCGGCTGTAGAGATGCTCTTAGTGGGCAAAGGAAAGTCATAGTTGCCATTGTCTGTAGAAGAAGCGGGTGAATTATCTTCACTTGGCTGGGATGGGGTCAGGCTTTGTACAGGAGAAGGCTTCATGAGAAAAAACTTCCACGCTTATGTTTCTGTTTTTATGAACAGGGCAGATTTACTGGGATTTGCTATAGAACTGATTGTTGCCTTTTCCTTGCCTTCACAATTTTCCTGTAAGAAACAAAAAACAGTCCCCTCTAATTCTGACATGATTTTGCAGTCTGAAGAGCAATCATTGCAGGGAAAAGGGTATACTTCTGGAGTGGCTTCTTAATCTGAGCATTTTGACCCTGAGCACGGTATGGCTTCAGATTTCCCTGCTGAAGTAATTTCTTTCACTGACATTTTATCTAACATGAAAGATGCGTTTAATGGAAGCTATGACAAAGAAAATGCATTCTGATTTGTTATGGCTACAGATGTCTAACGTTGCACCTATCCCTCCTTTATTGCTTTAGAAAATATTTTTCTTACTGTGTCAAGTGTTCTGCTCCTAAGAGGTCTGCTGGTTATGCAATGTGCCCCAGACACACAAGTATTTGTTTTTGTAATTCTAAAGCAAATCCAGCAGTCATATCTCTTTCTAAATCTGCTGCAGATAAACAGGATACTGCTACTAACCCCCATTCATTCTGACAAAGATAGGGAAGCATTGTATAAGCTGTGGAAGGAAATGTATTCCTCTTATAGTTTAACTTTGAGGATTTTAAAGTCCCAAGGTCATATGTTAAAGTTTTTGTTTGTGTCATTTGAGGACATACAGAAGCTGATGGTTAACCGTACATCTTCTGAGGTTAGAAATTTCTTTAAATCATGTCTCCAAAGACATGCATCTGGAGCATTTCTCCCCGGGCCTCCGCTGAAAACAGGCTCTGTGGAACCTAATCCTCCGACTCAACAAAAACATAAATAAAATAAATAAATAAATAAAATAAATAAATGCTTCTGTGGTATCTGTTTCTCTCCTCACTATATTTTAAATTTTGTGTATGATGCTACTGAATATTCCTTCAGAGCAGTTGTATCTGGATCTGTTTTGAAGGGATTTGCTTGGCTTCATTCACAGATGCTTACTGATTATGTTAGATCTGAGATTTTAAATTATCCCTTAAGATACAGAGACTGTGTGATCTTTCTGTAGCTGAGGTAATTAAGAAATGTGATCAAAGGGAAAATTGATTCAAGGAGTAGCAGATTTTTCAACTCTCCTTTTTCAAACCAAATAATAGATCTGATGTTGTCAGCTTTCATTCTGTCCTCAACTTATGGGTTCTGATCCGATCCCTTGGATCTGACTCAGCCATTGCAAAAGCTTGTGGTAACCAGAAAACTCTCAAGCTACTGCCATCCCCACAATGCACCAACCCCAAGTACCACAGATCTCGTTTGCAGCTTCCAGCAAGAGACGCGGTGCTACAGTGTTCTTGAGTGACTCTTAAATTTAAAGATACTCGTAAGGTGAATTTTTTTCAATTTAAATCTCCTTTGTCTGCATTTGTCAATCTAATTACTATTTAAAATTTACCCTATTGTCTAAAGCCTTCTCCATTTTTTCATTGTTGTACTTGTGTACTTCTTCCATACTATAGTTAATACTTTCTCCCTTTCTTTACACTATAGAGTGTATCTCTTTTCTTAATACCACCATGTGTAGTTCTCCAACCTTTTTCCCTTAAAAAAATAAATACATATATATATATATATATATATATATATATATATATATATATATGTGGGTCTACCAGAGATGGTCGACAAGCCATTTGATCGACTTTTATTTGGTCGACAATTCATTTGGTCGACAGGCAGATTTGCCCCCCTCCCCAATGTTGTGCAACCCTGGAGTTGATATATATATATATATAGTTGGGGGGGGGGGTGCACAGCCCCCCACATAAAACTGCTTGTCGACCAAATGAACTGTCGACCAAATGAAAGTCGATCATTTGGCCTGTCGACCATGTGATAGGGATCCATATATATATATATATATATATATATATATATATATATATATATATATATGTATATATATATATATATATATATATATATATATATATATATATATATATATATATATATATATATATATATATATATATATATATATATATATATATATATATATAGATATATGCATATATATATATATATATATATATATATATATATATATATATGTGTGTGTGTGTGTGTATGTTAAAAGTTCTTCCTTTTTAAAAGACTTAATCTATATTCGCTGTCAATATGGCAGAGAAACCAGCTGCTTTCAAAAAATGCACCAAGTGTTGTCACAAGATACTGCTTTTGGACGCACCTTCTCTATGTGTTTATTGTTTAGGGCCCCACCACCTCCAGGAATACCCTAGAGCTGTGGTGGAGCAAAAGAATAAATTGATTCTCAAAGGGTTACTTCCTTCCACTTTTTCTGAGGCCTTATCTGGAGCTTCCCTAAGAAAACAAAGAAGACTATATCTCCTAGTACTTCAGCAGTTTCTTCTAAATCGTCGGGAAAAGCTAAGAAAAGAGCACTTTCAAATATGACTGACTCATCGGATCCTAAAAAGAAAGTTACCAAGTTGTTGGATCCAACTTAATGCTCAGATCCAAAACACACACGAGGGCTGATCCTACTTCACCTTCAGATCCAAAGCTTAAAAGGCTTAGGCACTTATCTGATCAGACTTCTCCATGTCTGACACCAAAAATGTCAACTCCCACTGTTCAATCAAAGCTCATTCCAAGGATCAGATACTCTCCCTCAGTGGACCCTGTTCCATCCAGGGTTCCTTCTTTTTTGGAGAGACCCAGGTCTCCTTCCATTGTGTCCACTTGCTCTTCCAGGAGCATCTTATGAAAGAAGATGTGGAGAGGTTACCAAGAAGGCTTTCTCGGCACCGAGCATGTCAAGTGTCCTGTCGGCTCCTACACATTTGGGTCAGGAGAGCAGACCTTCCACTACACCGCCTTTGGCAAGTTCCTCTTCCAACTCCATACTCGGTCTTGGAGATACCAGATCCGAGTCATCTGGATCCGTTTGCATTGGATCCACAAATTTCTTTATCCTTGGATCAGAAGCTTGCTCTGAGCTGTTCGATCACATCGGTTCCAGAGAGCTCTCAGAGCCAGAGCTACCCTGTTGGGTCCAAGGTGTCACAGTCGACACCGACATTTTTGGAGCCATCTCTGCATCTCAGGGCCTTGACACGGGTTAGTTCAGCTCTGACTTCAGCCTTAGGGAAGTTCTCATCAGAGCAGGGAGGGACTTTGGTCCAGAGGCTTTTTCTTGCGGATGCGGGGTCCTGTTCCTCTCTGGAGGGGTGTGTCTGGGGGGGCTTCCTTTGAGGTCATGGAGAGAGCCTTGTTTGCATCCATGACAAAGACTGTTTCCTCCTCCTAGGATCCTCAGTCTACAGGTTTACCATATCTTCGCTTGAAGTCTCATCTATCATCTCCACAGGGACAGCCGGTACCGAAACTGGCTTTCAAGCAGGGTGTTCCCACCTCTTCTTATACCTCCCCAGAGCATGCCACTGAGGAGGAGGTCCCTAAGAAGGGAACATGCAAGACAAAGCACCTAGACTCCCCTGAGGAGTCAGTCACAGAAGACTCAGACTTTGATGAAGATGAAGGGTCCCCAAGGTTATCTCCTGAAGATGTCCAGTTAGAGACATCCTTGAAGTCCCCAAACAGAGAAATGACTGGAAGTCCAACAACCCTTCATCTGAGGAATCTGTATTCCTGGAGACATTTGGTACTGGCCCATTTACCTCCTAGGTGACTCCACCTGACAATGACCTCATAGATTTGCTCTTTCGGCAGGCAAGGAAGGGCCCAGACACCATTGAGCTAATCTCCCAGAGACTGGACAAAAGTTTTAACAGAAGACAGGCAGTTTCGGTCAAAAGAGGTGCCTGTTGATGCCATGGTTGTGGAGGTGGCCACTAAAAGAACTAACAAAAAGAGTTCCACTGTCCTTCCACCAAACAAGGAGTCTTGTGTGGCGAACAGGTTTGGGTAGCATGTCTGTGCTTCACTGACCTTCACCTTAAGGTCTCTGAACTATTCGCCATGTTTCACTAGGTTACAGAGAGACCTAATTAAGGAACTCTCTGATACCCTTTCAAGATCCGTTTCTGATGCAATACAGCTGTCTGTCACTTCTCATTTTGCTACCCTGCAATCAGTTTCCAATTCTTCCATGAGGTTAATTTCACATCCAGCTGAAGAAACCTCAAGGGCAGTGGGTTCCGGCATTTCCATTAGGAGGCACTCCTGGATGTGCATATCTGATTTTCTGGAGCCTTTCAAGTTTTCATTCGTCGGTGCTCCCTTTGTTTGGCCCCAAAGTTAAGGACACTTTATGCAGGTGTGAAAAGGATGGAAAGATCATGTGTGCCTTGGGCATACATTTTTCCATGCCCAGGAATCAATGAGGTACTTCAAAAAGTCCCAGGGTCCTTTCCAGGACACAGGTGGAGGAGGTTCCCCCAGGAGTAGAAGGGGGGACTCCAGTGGAAGACAACATCCTCATGGCAGAGGCGGTCAGCAAAACCAAGGGTCTAAAGATTATTTTTTTGACAGACCCTTCCAGCATTCCTGAAAGGAGGCCTGATTGTCCCCCTCTGGAGGTAATCAGGGGTCATTTATTCCTGCACCAAGAGCCTGGCTTGAGATAACAGATACATGGGTGCAGGGGATCATTTCCAGAGGTTATGTAATACCCTTTTCCCTTTCACCTCCAGTCTCAACAAAAATCCCCGATGTTCCATCCAGTCAGAGGGAACAAGCAGCACTTCAAATACAAAAGCTGCTAGAAAAAAAGAGTCATCCAAGAGGTCCCACCAAATGAGATAGAGTCTGGAACTTACTTAAGATTCTTTTTAGTGCTAAAGAAAACGGGACTGGAGACCTCTCTTAAATCTCAGCAACTTGAATAAATTAGTTCGATGCACCAAGATTCGGATGGTCAGGGTTCAGTCTATTCTCCCATTTCTGGGAAAGGGTGATTAGGTGTGCTCACTAGACCTTTAGGATGTGTACTATCACATAAAGGTGAACAGGCAGTCCAGAAGGTATTTATGCTTCCGGCTGGGAGCCAGTCATTATCAATTCAGAGTTCTGCCCTTTGGTGTCACCACAGCCCCCAGGGTGTTCACCAAATGTATGGCAATAGTACTAGCTCACTTATGAATGCAAGGATTCCAGTTGTTTCCATATTTAGACTGTCTCGTTACTGCCCTCATCAGGCATCAAGTAATAGAAGCAAGAAATCATGTTCTTCACACATGCTGTTTTCTGGGGATAACCATAAACCACGAAAAGTCTCATTTGGAACCTACTCAAAAGTTGGAGTTTACAGGAGCATTGTTCAACACAAATTCAATGATAGCTTCAATGCTTCCTGTAAGAGTCAGACCTTAAGAACACAGGTTGGGAAAGTAATGTGCAGCACCAAAGTTTCTGCCCGCTTGGTTCTTCAGACCATAGGATCAATGGCAGCGGAAATAACTCTAGTATCATTAGTCAGGTTTTACATGAGGATTCTACAGTGGATGCTAGCCACGCAATGATCAATACTTTATCACCCTATTACAGTCCTGATATTGCAAAAGAGACCTCAGGTAGTGGATTCAGTTAGAACAGCTTCTTCAAGGCTGTCCTTTCATTCTCCCGCAGCCCAAGACCATAGTGACCATGGATTCTTCCCAGTTAGAGTGGCGGGGGCATTACATGGGGAAGACGGTCAAAGGCACTTGGTCCCCTGAAGAGGCCAATTTGTTTATCAATGTCCTAGAGATGAGAGCGATCCTGTTAGCATTGCAGGCCTTTCAAGAAGCTCTCACCTTCAGAATGATTACAATTGAAATGAAGAACATGTCAGTAGTTTAGTACATCAGCAAGCAAGGAGGGACCAAATCTTACCCCATGTGCCAAGAAGCACTCAGAGTATGGCAATAGGCAATCTCATCCAACCTCTTTCTCATCGCAGTGCACATTCTGGGGAAGTCCATTGTGATAGCGGACAAGCTGAGCAGGTGCATTCTTCTACCTCACCATTAGTCTCTCAACAAAAATTGTGGTAAATATGATTTTTCATCAGTGGGGCTAGCCTTTCTGCAATCTTTTTGCTTCTCCCCTAAACAACAAGTGCAGCAACTACTTTGCCTTCCCCCCCCCCACAGGGGGAGTCACCAAGGAATGCTGTATTTTATGATCCCCCCCCAGCGTTCTTTATGCCTACCCACCAATCCTGCCAATTTCCAAGTTTCTTCAGAAAGCTGCCATATTGAAGAACAAAGTTAGTCTCATTGTACCTTTTAGGCCTACAGATTTGGTTCCCCTTCCTGTGATCTCACTTACTGCACCAGTCGTGGATTCTGGATCGACTCCAGACCTCCTGTCTCATCCAACAGGCATGATTCATCCAGACATACCAAACCTCAGGTTGACTGCCTGGCTTCTCCAATTTCATTAATAGCCAGATAACCTATGGTCTCCTGTCCAGTCTGTCCGAAGCAGGTTCCACAGATACTTGTGTGGGAGGAAAGTACTACTACATTAGTTGAATGTAGGCAAGGGTCAAAACCTCCTAAAGTGTTTAGGGCAGATGTCCTACACGTAAACTCTACTCCAGTAAATGAAGATTTGCGTACTGGGCATGCAAAAGTAAGTCAATCCTTTTTCAGCTCCTTTGCATAGTATCCTTGAATTTTTAGCTTTACTTTTTAAAGAAGGAGCAAGCTCCTCCATAGTGAAGGTCCAGCTAGCAGCGATCTCAAATTTTCAAATAGGATTTGAATGTGGTTCTGTTGTCTGAGGCCTCCTTTTAGGGACCATACTCCCCCATGGGACCTTAATCTGGTTCTGCAGCAACTTACTCAATCCCCCATTGAACCTGCAGCTAAATGTGAACTCAAGTATCTCTCTTCGAAAACAATTTTTCTAGTAGCCATTACTTCTGCCAGAAGAATTTCAGAGATTCAGGCCTTGTCTTTGAAACTGCCTTACTTGATCTTTCACAAAGGTAGGGTCACTTTAAGAACTAACACTTCCTTTCTCCCTAAAATGAGTTCAGAAGTTAATATTAATCATTCTATCAATTTGCCAGTATTCGTCCCCAGAATTTCCAACAAAGGTGAATGCACTTTGCATTTATTGGATGTCCACAGGCAATTACATTTTTACCTGCACAGAACAGAAAATATCAGAAGACTGACTAGTTTATTTGTCTGTTTTTCTGACACGAAACTAGGAAAACCTGTTGCCAAAATTACTCTAGCCAGATGGCTTATGGATTTATTTTTTATTTATAGAACAAATTGGGCATTACTTTATCGGAACAATTATGTGCTCATTCCAGTAGAGCCATGGCTGCTTTATCAGTCTTCCAGTCTAGTGCTTCCATGGTAGACATTTGTACAGCAGCAACTTGGGCTACTCCCCATACATTTGTTAGTCATTACAAATTGGATATGGTCTCCAGGTGCAGAGCATCATTTGGTTCACTGAGGCTCAGGAATATTCTTTCTTGAGTCCATCTGGGGATTTAAGTAGCTGGCGACTCTGTCCCATAAATGGGGACAGAATGAAAATTGACAGCATCAGATATAGTAGTTATGTACTCACCATAACGTTCCATCTGTTTTGTCCATTTTCATTCTTCCTCAGCTCCACTCCCACCAACCGCCTGCCCTGAAATCTCCTGGAAGAGCAAATGTTTTTAATAATGCCACTTTCTTGGTACATAGCTCCAGATATAGTCTCCTCTGTTTGTAATTAATACTGCTTACTGCTAGTAGTAGAAAACAACATCTGAGGTACTTGGGGTTGGTGCATTGTGAGTAAGGGAGTAGCTCGAGAGTTTTCTGGTTGTCAAGAGCTTTTGCAATGGCCAAGTCAAATCTGAGGGAGCCGATCTAAACCCGTAAGTTGAGGAAGAATGAAAATGGACAATACAGATGGAATGTTATGGTAAGTACATAACTTCTTTTTTCCCCTCCTCCTCAGCCCTCTTTTCCAATAAACAATTTAAATAGCAAGGAGGTAGTAATCAGGGTTTAAAAAACAATGGAAAGGAAGGTTAAGTAAGAAAGGAAAAGCTTCCCAAAATCAAGGATTGTCCTGTCTGTCAGCATGATTATTTCCCTTTTCATGTTCCCCCTCTCTCCCACCTTGGAAATCTTTCTATGTCCCCGAGACTTTATCTTCCTTTTTGACATCAGATAGTCTCAGATTGGTTCTGCATGTAATCCACTGGGGGTACTTCTGACAGTGGAAGCCCCTTCCACTTTTTCAAGGGATTCTCTCTTGTCTGGGGAACTAGATTTCTCTCTTTCCTCCAATTCTGCAAAACATGCTGTCTGAGGGAGTCATAGAATAAGTGCCTATCAATCTCTTAGGCAAAGGTTATTATTCAGTGATCTTGTTAGATGTCCTTCCATGTAACTGTTGCAGTATATCATATTCAAGGGATTCCCTGCCAAGTATAGCCCAACATTCGACCAGTATACCAAAGCTTTAGGTTTTAATAGATATCCTACATCACACATATGGTTCCCACTGAAGGCTTAGGGCATAAAGGTGATGTACAGATGTACATACCTCAGAACTTCTTTGCTTCCAGTCCGAATGCTATCTTTGTTCATCTGTCTGTATGTTCCTTCCTCTGTGATGGCTCACAACCATATGAAGTGTTCTATTTGCCAAGTGTTTGTCCTAAGACCCTATGTAGTTGTCTCGCCTCCTTGTCCATTTACATGGAGAACTAATATCTTACATTGTTGATGCAGGGTGCTATGTCAGAATCTTCCCATCCCAAAAGTTAGCCGCCTGCCAAGAAGGCCAAAAGAGTTAGGTTTGACTCAGCTTTTGTCCTGCATCCCTCAGACATCTTTCTCAAGGCTGGTGAAACCCCAGAGGATTGCCCAGTTGTTCCATCGGATTCCTCTGCCGTGACCATATCAGAGTCCAGCATGGATCCAACATCTCGCACGTCCTCGGAGGCTCTGCAGATGTCCATTCCGGATGTTGAGGAGGAAACTCAGCTGATCATTTCAAAGGGTCCGAAGCAGGTTCCACAGATACTTGTGTGGGAGGAAAGTACTACTACATTAGTTGAATATTGGCAAGGGTCAAAACCTCCTAAAGTGTTTAGGGCAGATGTCCCTCAAAGGAAGTAACAGAAAACTAAGCATATTTCCCCTGCTTTTAAGGATCCCCAATGTGAATGGCAGGATTTTACCCAGGGCTTATTTAATGCATTGATGGCCTTGAAGCCTCCCCAATGACTTTCCAGCCCTGCTCCCTCTGATGCTGTACACCACTCAAGATGCTCAGAGAGCAGGACTCCTCTGACAAGGGCTTGGATTCTAGGGCAGAGTCTTTGGCATATTCCTCTCAGATCTCTTCTCCCTTGGATTATGGCTCAGAGGAGGAAGACTCTATTAGCCCAGCCTCTCCTTTTGAAGAACTGTCCTTTGGGAATACTATTTCTTGTGTGATGGAGTACTTTAAATGGGACTGCTATCAGGGTTCTGACATTCAAAAGTTGTTTTATGAGCTCCTCCAAACAGTCCCCTAAGCCCTCTGCTGTCCCTCTTGTCTTGGCTGCCCTTTTAGATACCTTTCAGCACCCTCTGTGGCCCCTGATTCTCAACTTCCAGCCCTTTAGAAACCTGACAAGTTTACAAAGTGCCTGATGAGTGTGAGTTTTGCTACAAATGTCCTTCTGCTGACCCTTCTGTGGTGTTTGTCCCTTCTGACAAACCCTGTAAGCTTTTACCAAGTATTAAACTGCTTCCTTCAGACAAGAACATTAGGGCCATGGAACAGTTGGGTAAAAAAGTGTATACTGCTGCCACCTTGGCCTTTCAGGCTATTAATTACCAGACCCATATGACTAGGTATGTTTTAGGCCTTCTTTCTCAGGCTTCCCAGGCTGTCTCTGAATTTCCCGATTCTGATGGGAAGGGCTTGGTCCTCTCTTTATTGGGCTTGGTCCTCTCTTTATTGGGCTCCACTTCTCAAGTAGCTTGTCAGTCTATTAAATGTAGTTATGATGCAGCTGATGGCTCATCTAGAGTTGCTGCTTTTGGTTCTGTTTTAAGACATTACCCTTGGCTTCATCTCCCACCTTGAGACAGTGGAATGGCCAAAGGGCAAAGCAGAGAACTGAAAATGGAAGGAAGAAACAGACAAATGCAAAAACTTCCTGAAAAGGGGATGAATAGTGATGTGAAGATAAGTATCCTTAAGATCCAGACAGACCAGAAAAGCCTGGGGAAGAGGAAGAAGAAACAGGGTCTGAATATATAACATGCAAAAAGAAGGGATCTTCAGAAAGGTGTTGAGCTGAGAGTGGTCCATAATGGGTCTCCAAGTACCTTCTTTCATGAGGTCCAGAAACATTCTGGAATAAAATCCCTTTGGCCATTCTACTGTTCCAAGGATTTTCATCAAATGCCTTACTCCTGTGATTGCTTTTTGCAGGATGAGAGTGATTCAAATATTTCTTTTTCTGGACAAACTACTCCTTCACGCTTCTTCCCCCAAGATCTTGCTTCAACAGCTCCACTATATTGTTACTCTGTTGCAAAGTCTGGGGTTTACAGTAAACTTCCAGAAATAAATCCCGGTTCCTTCCAGGATCATGTGTTTCTTCGTTGTAAGCACCAAAACATCCCTGTGCTGGCTTTCCTGCCTCCTCCCATAGCTCTTTCTCTGATTGCCTTTTTTCAGTCCCTTCTCCCTCGGGTTTCAGTTACAGATAGGGAGTTTCTAAGGGCTCTAGGATTCATGGCTTCCACCATTCCTATGCTTCCTGTAGTCAAGCTCCATATGGGAAAACTATAGTGGCTCCTGAAATCAGTATGGCTCCAACACTGTCATCCTGTATATTTTCTAGTCCCTCTTCTTCCATGCCTCAAGCTCAGGCTTCAGTGGTGGATTCATCAGCTCTCAACTCAGCCCACAGTCCCCTCTCAGCAACTTTTTTTGGATGCCTCACACACAGGGTGGGGAGCCTCTTTTGGTCCCCTCAGGATTCAGAGTCTTTGGCCACCTCATCAGAGGTCAGACCACATAAGGTTCAAGGAGATGCGAGCTCTTCTTTTCACCCTTCAGACCTTTCATTCCCTTTTCCTTCTACGGCCTCTCATCATCTTTACAGAGAATACTACAGTGATGTAGTATATCAACAAGCAAGGGGACGGGGGAGCATGGTCCTACCTTCTTTGCAGGCTGGTTCTTCAAGTTTGGGAATGTAGCTGTGACTGTTCGGGTTGTATACATTCCTTCAGAGCAGAACATTGCAGCAGACGCTCTGAGCAGGTCCATAACACTGTCTAACGAATGGGTGCTTCACATGTGCTTCTAGACATTGTCCGTCAGTTGGTTACTCCTCAGCTAGATCTTTTTCAACAGGCAACTTCTTCTTTTTGCACCAAAGGTAAAGCAAGACTCCTCCAAAATCTTGTTGGTGACTCCCTTTTGGCCCAGACAGCATTAGTTCCCGCTTCTTCTTCCCCTAGCCAAGGGCAATCACCACAAGTTACCTCATAAAGTGGACCTACTCACACAAGACAAGGGGTCTCTCGTCCATCCTCACTTGTCCACTGTTCAGCTGACATTGTGTGTGATAGGATTTTGATCCCTTTTAGACACCTTTTTTTCTGAGGAGGTGCCTAAGGTTCTGTAGGAAGCCAGGTAACCCAGTACCAGGAAATCCTACATGTCCAAATGGAAGAGATTTTTTGTTCGGTGCTGTGCTCTTAACCTGGATCCACTTTCTGTGGGGATCTCAATGGTTCTGTCTTATTTGTGTGCTCCATGCTGGGCTGGCATATCCTTCTGTTAAAGGTCACCTTTCAGCTATTTCTGCTTGTCTATCATTGACTCCTCCTCTGGCCTCTACGTTTCAGGTCAAGCAATTTCTTCAAGACATCCTTCATGTCAGACCTCCCAGGAAGCATATTCCACCTTCCTAGGAACTTAATTCTGTTATTGAAAAATTGACTCAGGCTCCTTTCGAGTCTACAGTTTCAGCTTTCTTACAGCACTGTGCATGGCAAACTGTTCTTTTGGCCCTTAATTCAGCTAAGAGACTGACTGAACTCCAGGCTCTTATGGCTGTTTCCGCTTTCTTGATTTTTCATAGGAACAGAGTGTCTCTCTTCATACTAATCCTTCTTTTATGCCCAAGGTGATTAATGAATTGTTTCTTAATCAGTGTATTAATTCTACCCCCTTTTTTCCTTCTCTGCAGTCTGCCAGTGAGAAGGATGTTCACACTTTGAATTTGCACAGACAGCTCAAACATTATTTGGATAAGACTAAGGCCATTTGCAGGGCTGAGCAACTTTTTGTTTTTCATCCCTGGTCTGTAGGTTTGGCTGTTTCTAAGCAAACCATTTCTTCTTGGATCTCTAAAGCCTTTCTGCCTCTAAAGGCTCATTCTACCAGGCTGTGTCTTCTTCTGATGCTTTATTCAAAGGATTAGATACCAATTCCAACCTTGAGGCTGCTACTTGGACCTCTGTCCATACCTTTACTAAGCATTACAAATTGGATGTTGTTTCCAGAGCAAGAGCTGGCTTTGCCAGAGCTATTGTGCATGGTTTTCTTGAGGGCTGTTCTGGGCCTTCCTCCTTCCAAGTTTCCTATTGAGTTTTTGTACTGTGCCTTTAGTAAGGAATACTGCAACACTGGCATGGAAGAACATAGCACAGTTGTGTAATATCTTACCATACCAGTAGATGTCTTTCTCTTCACTGTTGCAGTATTCACTCCCTCCCTTCTGCTTTACTCTTTTCCTTTTCTGTTTCTGTTTACACATGCTCCTCCTTCTTCCTAGGATATTCGTTCCTCCTGGGACATTTCAATTCTGAGGTATGTACGTCCATGCATCACCATTATGCTTTACACCTTGAGTGGGGAGCTTATATATGACGTACAATGTCTATTAAAACCTAAGGCTTTGATATTTTAGCTGGACAATGGGCTACCCTTTGCAGGGAATCCCTTTAGTAAAGAATACTGCAGCAGTGAAAAGAAGAACATCTAATGTTATGGTAATATCTTACACAACCTTATTTTCCCAAGCCAAAAGGATCATGAAGGCCAGTGCTGGATCTTATTTGCCTTAACCATTTTATCAGGAGTCTAAAGTTCCAAGATGTTGTCACTTAAATTTCATGCACACCTGATTCCTCATCCAACTTTTATGGTAAAGCTGGATCTAAACGATGCCTATCATCACATTCCTGTTGCCAATTGTTTCAGACATTTCTTAAAATTTGCTGTATCTTCCTTACATTATCAGGTCTGTGTTTTACCCAAAATACCTATCTCCAGTCATTACTTATTGCAGACACCAGGGCATTCAAGATTTTCCATACTTGGATGATTATCTTGTCTTTGCAGAATCTTTTTCCATCTAGTAAGAGTCTCCATCAGCTATTCTGGAACTTCTTCTTAGTCTGGGTTTTCAAATTAATTTGTAGAAGTCTTCTCTCATCACGTCTCTCAGAATGATTTTCCTGGGATGTTTGCTGGACTTTGCCTTAGGAAGAGCCTTTCTTCCACCAAACAAAATAGATATGCTTCAGCAGTTTTTTTCCTGAGTTCTCCAGCCTAAGCCAAGCATTTGCAAGGGAGTTTCTCAGGATTCCAGGGAACACAGCAACAATAATGATCAAGCTGCCCTTTGCCAGGCTACACATGAGGAAAATACAGTGGTACTTCAGCTGAGTCTGGATTTATCATCTATATCCTTTGACATTTCAGATTCCAGCTCTAGGACTTGTAAAGTGGAAAACTGAATGGTATGTAGACCAGATAGCTAGCAGTCCAGGTCTTCCATTCTTTCATCTGAACCCCCACACCTTCTGTCAGCCATCACAGATGCTTCAAATCTGGCATGGGGATTGGTCATAAAAGGGGTAAAAGTGCAAGCTCTTTGGAACCCATTGGGCAGACAGAAGCATGCAAGTGTCAAGGAGATGTTGGCTGTTGTCAGTGCTTTGAAGGCCTTGAAGAATCTGGGTACCTCTGCAAGTGTACACAGACAACACCATAGTAATGTGGTACATAAACAAATTGAGGGTACCAGCGGATGCCGTCTCTGCAGACCAGCTATGATATCCAGGGAGGTGGCAGTTCTTGTTCAGTCTGACTCTTCAGGCTTCATACATTCTATCAGAGCAATACCTTAGAGCAGACAAGCTTGCAGGAGCAGGATAGATCCCCATCCCCCATGAGCTTCATCCTGGGGTCTTCCAAGAATTGATCTAACTGTGGGGAACACCTCAATTAGATCAGTTTGCCTTCTTCCAGAACAGACAGCTAAAGAAATTCTGCTTCAGAATTCTTTGCACTTAGGCCTGGAAAACAGATGTTTTTTTCATTCCCATGGACAAGAATGTTTCTCTCTGCTTTTCTACCCTTTCCACTGATTCCCAAGGTTCTTCTAAGGATCGAGAAGAACTGTCTAAAAATTGCTGTGGTGACTCTTTTCTAGCCAAAGTAACAGTGGTTCTTCCTTCTTTTCACTCTGGCAAGGACAATTACTACAAGCTTCCCTACAGACTGGATGTAGTGAGACAAGACTGGGAGTTTGATGCACCCCAATATGGAAACTCTTCAACTAATGGTCTGGATGATACAATCTTGACACCTTTTAGGCACCTTTTTTTTACCTAAGGGCATGTAGCCGGTACTAAAGGAGAGAAAGCATGCTAATAGGCAGTCATATATGTGCAAGTGGAAAATATTTTCTAATTTGTGTTACTCGGAGAACCACGACTGTTCTTTAAACCCACTTGTCTCTTGTTCTTGATTATTACTGCAAGATTTTTTATCCAGTGGTTTATCATACTCTTCTATCAAGGTATACTTCTCAGCCATTTTTACCCTTAGATCCCCCTTTCTAAAATGCTCAAGATAGACAGTTTTTGAAAGGGTCTTACATACGCACCCATCTAAGGAACATGTGGCTTCTGACTTCGGTTTAAATTCTGTGCTTGAGAAGCTTATTCTTTCTCTCACTCCCCATTTGAACCAGCTTAAGATACTGATTTGAGGTTCTTAATAAGGAAGATTTTTTTTTTTTTTTTTTTTTTTTTACGTCTTGCTCTGGTATCTGCTGGTGAGTATGTGAGTTACAAGTACATATGGTGAGTCAAACCTACTTCATTTTTCACAAGGACAGGATTTCTTTGAGAACAAATCCTACCTTTATGCAAACAGTTATCTCAGAGTTTACTTTAAGACAAGACTATTAATCTTCCCAATCTTCTTTCCTGAACCAAAGTGCAAAGGAGAAAGGACTTTTCACTTGCTGGATGTACACAGGCATCTCAGATACTGTCTAGACAAAGCTTGACCTTTCAGGAAAGCTGATCAACTGTCTGCTATAAAGGCAAGAGGAATGGCCAACCAGTGACAAAAATGACTTTCTAGATGGTTGTCTCATGCTATTACTTTTTGTTATACTCTCCATTGTAAACCACTTCCAGACAAGGTTACAGCTCATTAAAAAAGGGCATTGGCTTCTTTGGTGGCTTTCTGGAAAGGGGTGGACTCCAAAAGTGTTCTAGAAATGCCTTTATCCTCTGTACGCACATTAACATAGCACTACCAACTGCATTCCTTCTCCAGGTCCAGAACAGGCTTTGCCAGGACAAGGGGCTCTTGGAGTCTTAGTTATTTGACTCCTTTCTTTTTTCTGCTTCTGATTAAGCTGTAATAATCTACACAAATAGCTTAGGCTACTGCAAAAGTCATCCATGTATTGAACTTAGTACAGTTATGTAAGTAGACATGAAAGAACAGTCAATGTTCTAATGGGTCACTACTGCAGTAGCCATCCCTCCCCCCAGTCCTGTTTTTAAGCTGCTGTTACTTTTCTGTTCTCAGAGTGTTGTTTTCATTCTTTTGTACATAATTATAGATCTGATGTTGTCAATCTTCATTCATTCTTGACTGTTGGGTCTCAGTTCCATCCTCAGAACCGGCTCAGCCGTTGTATCAAGTTTGCACCAGCCAGAAACTCTTGAGCTAAGGCTACTGTTAAATAAAATCAAGAATTCAATACACAGGAGGTTCAGATTCAAAAGTTTACTAGTGTACACCAGGAGGCAAAAAACGTACAAGTACAGAATTTTGTCTGACATGAAACAGGAAACACAAAATTTTATATAAGTTTAACATTCAAGCTGTGCCCACCTTACTGACGTGGTATGTCACAGGGCATCTACATCATTTTAGCTTACAGTCCTCTATTCATTAAACCTGCTGATGCTGTATATTTTAAAAAGCTTTCCTCTGGTTACAATATGGCCTTGCTATCCACCTGGTCAGACATAATGTCTCTCTGTAAAGTTACTTCTTCAAGGTTTCATATCAGTTCGAATACAATAGCAGAATTCAGTCTTTTAATACACATCTTTGTTCTCTGTTACACTTTCTCACACAGCTGCATGCTATCTCAGTAATACATATACAAGGCCAAATCATCCCAGCAGGAAGCAGAATATTTCATTATTTCACACATTTAATTTCCTGACCCAGCAGATAATCATTTGTGAAAAGCATAAACATTAAAACTTGCTAAGCTGGCATCTGCCAGGGTCGAAGTTCAGCTTTGCTTCAAGCCACACTGCAGTTTCAAAACTACTTTACATTTAAACATGAATTAATCCTCTCTACTATATGATTAATAGAATAAAATGCATTATATACTACTTTGCTTTTAAACTAGCATTTCTCATATATTCAAATACACATTTTCTAACATTTTCCCCCCTATTAATACTTTTTATTCTATTTTGAAGTATGCATAGTGTCATTTCATCTCCCAACTTCTTCCACTTAGGATTTTCAGCTAGGTGAGTCATTCAATCTATACTTTAGAAAAAATATCATCTGAGATCAATCTTTCAATCTCAATATCTTGGTACAAAGTTTCAGTAACAGATACATCAATAAAATCTTTGATTAATCTTTTCATGCAGGGAATTCCACAGCAAACACACAGTCCTATTAGGAGTAAACCCACACAAATGGCAATCAGAATATTCATTAGGATGGAACACCACCCCCCAAATAGATTCTGGAAAAAGTCCTTCAGTGGGTTTGGGCCTGGTTCAGTCATGGCTGATACTTGCTGAATTACCTCTAGGTGGTTATTAATTTCATGCCTGTTATCTGGTATGTATGCACAGCATTCTTCTTTGATAAGCGTGCACGTACCACCTCTCGCCACTAGGGTGAAGTCAAGAGCCATTCGATTTTGTAGCACAACAGTTCTCATTGCATTCAGTTCATCAGTCATCAGTTCTAGGGCAGAAAAAGTTGCATTACTCATTACTTTGAGAAGTTTCGACAACTTCCTCAGCTGCCAGATCGATTTGACTGCTCTATAGGCTGGGAATATTCCTGTCCAGGATATAACACTGTCACTCAAGTCCATATGAGTCAATTTGCTTTTGTCTTTCACGGCATTATGATCTTTCCAGCCAGCTTCGATCTTTCCGACTGGATTTACAGGTTTTTCAACTGGACCTTCAGGTTTTCGAGCTGCTTCTCTCACGTTTCGTATCTTACCCAAAGGTAATTCTGCAGTATGTCTTATTGCCAGAACCAAATAACCCAAAAAACAACTGCCGGACCAATTCTCAGGTAACCATTTATATGCCTTTTTCCCCACAAATAAAATAACAGTTTTCTACTTTAGTACTAATATCCCTGCATGAAACATTTTTTGATCTATAACTGACAATTGTAAACAAAACTGGATTTTTGCGATTGTCAATCATGGTTGTTTTCAGTGAGTTTAAATATGAGTCATAATTAGTATTGCAAAAAGTATTGCCATCACTATTCTTAATATAACATCGGTAAGATATGGTTATATTACAATTGCTCCAGCCCACCTGGAGGGTATCATTTTTATAAAAAACATACAACTCCTTTTTGTGTGACAGGTAAAAATAAAGCTATTTTGTCCTGTGATCTCACAGTTCCTGTATCAAAGAGTAAATTCCCCCAAGTCTCATTTATCCCCAAAGGGACAGCGGACATTATCAGTCCTCCATATGCTGTTGGTATAGCTGTACAAACCCAGCAATTTGAAATGTTCATAGTTTCTGCATATACATGTTTCATGGCTAAGTACGTGTTAGTTTGGATGCCAGTCTATAGACGTTTCGTCACGCCTTCCCACTTTCACTTGTGCAGTTGTGTGTAGGATAAACCACAACAAGAGGAAAATTGTCACAATTACAGTCAATAAATGTACACTCAACAATATGATTGTGCAACATCTCTGGGGTTGATCTAAATTTCTATTTGCTTTGTTTTTGGCCATCTCGGTCTGGTTTTATATCAGTCACAAGGTTTTCATCAAGTTGAAAGTTCTTTACCGGTTTACAATGTGTCAAATGAACCCAGGACGTCCTCTCGGCCACTCTAACTGCAGTAGGCGTTGCCAACAGAACCTGGTACAGTCCCTCCCACTTTGGACTCGCCCAATTCTTCCTTTTCATCACTTTCAGCCACACAAATGTCCCAGGGGCCAAGACTGCTTCCACCGGTCTGGTCTGTTCCTTATATGAAAAAGAGTTAAACTGCAAAACAGATTTATTTGTTAACAGTTTCCTCATATAACTAGCTAATGAACTGTCAGCCTCTTGCTCTGCAGGCATGAGAGCTTTCCACTGAGGCACATAATATGCTCTCCCAAAAAACATTTCAAAGGGAGTCAAACCCTTTACATTTGGAACTGTTCTCATACTCAGTAGTGCCAAAGGCAGACAGTATATCCAATTCTTTTGGGTCTACTCTACTAGCTTCCTAAGCTTATTTTTGAGGGTACCATTGTACCTTTCCACCAGTCCTGCTGACTGTGGGTGATAGGCACAATGGTTCTTTAAGGAGATACCAAAAAATTTCCCAAGTTACTGGATTGTCTGATTCACAAAATGAGTGCCATTGTCACTATAAATCCTTTCCGGAATGCCAAATCTAGGGATTATCTCTTTTATCAGGGCTTTTGCCACTGTTGTTGCATCCGGGTTTTTGGTTGGAAAAGCTTCTACCCATTTAGAAAACATGTCTACAATAACTAAACAAAACTTTTTCCCTTCACACTTATTTAATTCTATGAAATCCATACAAATAGTATGGAACGGATATGGTGGTATAGGGAAACTTCCTTGCTTGGTTTTAAATGCCCCTTGTGCATGGTGCTTGTTACAAGTATGACAAGCTGCACAAAATTTTTGTGTATAATTTGTGAATCCATATGTTTGGAATATTCGGTTTACTAACTGTACCATCCCCCCTTTTGAGACATGGCACTGCCCATGGCTCAACAAAGCTGCATATCTAAATAAATTAGACGGCAATATCGGTTTTCTCTCTTTGGAAATGTACAGTCTATTCTCAAGAATTGCACCTCGTTTTACCCATTTTTGTTTTTCTGCTTTTGTAGTAAGCGTCTGCATTGTTTTTAACATGTCTAAATCTAAAATCTCAGAGGGTTGTAATTCCTCATTCAAAAGTAAAGTTTCTGAGTCTGAGGCTGCTTGCTTTGCAGCTGCATCAACTCGTGCATTGCCTTTTGAAATCCTATCCTCTTGTTTCGTATGAGCTACACATTTACAAATAGCTTCTTTGGTAGGTAACTGAATAGATTCTAATAACTCCAAAACAAATTGCGCATGATTAATAGGTTTTCCACTAGATGTTATCATTCCTCTATTTTTCCAGTGTTGTGCAAATACATGTACTGTAGAAAAAGCATACTGACTATCAGTATATATGTTTACACACTTGTTTCTCGCTGAAGTACATGCCCTCGTCAAAGCTATAAATTCTGCTGCTTGTGCAGATAAGTTGTGTGGTAAGGATTGAGCTTCTAAAATTTTAGTGTCTGTAACTACTGCATACCCTACCAGATTCTTTCCTGTTGGACCCCTTCTGCATGAGCCGTCCACGTAATATGTCATCTCAGCATTTTCCAAGGGCATATCTGTGAGATCTTGTCTAGGTAAAGCTAACTGTTTAATTTCCTGCAGGCAGCTGTGTGGTGTGCCCTCCGCAGGAGTTGGAAGTAATGTTGATGGATTTAATGTCGTATATCGTTCAATTGTCATATGAGGTTGGCTCAGCAGTATAGTCATACACGAAAGGTGTCTAGCAGAAGAAAGGTATGCCACTTTTTCTTGCAGTAAAATTATTGCAACTGCATGAGGCACTCTCAATGTGAGAGGGTGGAATAACACCACTGAGGTCGAAGCCTGTACTGCCATTGCAGCTGCAACTACTGCTTGTACACAGTGAGGGAAAGATCGCGCCACTGGATCTAACTGTGATGAATAATAGGCTATGGGGCGTTGCTTATCCCCATGTTGTTGCGTCAATACTGACGTCATATATCCTTGCTTACAATCTACGGTCTGAAAGAATCATTTATGATAATTTGGAAGTCCTAAAACTAATGAAGAAGCTATCAACTGCTTCAACCTGTAGAAAGCCGTTTCTGCTTCGGGTGTCCATTGTAAGATATCTTGTGCTGCCATTGGTGTCTTATATATCAAGTCAGTCAGTGGAGCAGATTCCAAAGCATAATTTGGTATCCAGCTCCGACAAAAATTAGTTGTACCCAAGAAAGACATAATTTCCTTCTTGGTTGTTGGTTTGGGTGCTTGCAAGATTGCTGTTTTTCTTTCCTCGTCCAATATTCTACCTTCATTGGATATTACATATCCCAAGTATCTAACTTGTTTTCTCCAAAGTTGTAACTTACTTTTGTTTACTTTGTGTCCTTGTGTTGCTAAAAATTTCAATAATGCTACAGTATCCTCCCTGCATTGTTGCTGGGTGGGGGCTGCTAGCAAGATGTCATCTACATAAAGTAGAATTTGACTACCTCCCGGTGGGGTAAACCCTGCCAGGTTGCTAGCCATTTCTTGTGCAAATATTGTTGGGCTCTCACAATATCCCTGTGGTAGTCGACTATACGTATACCTTTTACCCTGAAATGTAAATGCAAACCAATATTGACTATCAGGATGTATAGGTATTGAAAAGAAAGCATTGCTAATATCTACCACAGAGAAATACTTCTGTTGCGGTTCTAAATCGTTTAACAAAGTATGTGGGTCTGGCACCGTGGGTGCTCTAGGTATTACTGCATTATTTACAGCTTGTAAATCTTGTAGCATCCGCCATTACCCGTTTGCTTTTTAACAGGAAATAGGGTGTATTACATGGTGAATCAGGAGATTCTACCAGTACTCCTTCTTTGAGTAATGCTGCTATTATAGGCTTAATTCCTATTTCTGCATCCTTTCTCAAAGGGTATTGTCTTTTTTGTGGTCTAAAATCTGACTTTGGGGTAATTGTAACTGGTCCTGCTGTCCGAATAAGTCCTACATCTGACTTGCCTGTTGACCAAAGAGTTGTTGGAATTTCACATAAGGCCTTTTCTTCTTCTTCTAATAAGAATGCTAATCAGCTGTCCTCGCTAGATTGCAAGTGTACAGCTGGATGTGTCTGTGTCAACCAATTCAGTTTTTGTTTTTGTATCCCTTGTTCCAATAGTTCTAAATCAGTCTGTTTCTCCCATCTTGTTACTTTTTCTCCTAAGTCTGCCCATTTGGCACTTTTGTTCTTTGTCAAGCTGACATGTGGTAATCGATATGATCTATGTAATGCAAGGAATTCTTGAGGTAATGAACAGCTAACTACACTGTTCCCCTCAGTATCCCAGTACACAGTACGCAATACTAATCTAGTTGCTCGATTTCGAAACAATTCTTGCTCATACTCTCTATCAGGTCCTGGTGTAGTACAGTAGTATAGAGTACAGTGTAACAAATGCTGTTGATCAGTGTCAAGGGAGGGGGCTTTACTGATGGCTACATTCATCAGTTCCTCGGTTACTGCCCCTGGACCAGTCGTGACTAGGTCCTGGCTGTACCAGTAAAAAGTTTCACCCTCCGATCGCACTACAAAGGTATCCATTTGTCTCTGTGCCTCCATACCTTGTACAGTTGGAACTACTGCTATGCCAAATATCTGCATAAGGTCCCTACCCAATAGGTTCACTGGACATTTTGCAGAAACAACAATTTTACTTCTCTGGGTCATACCTGAAACAGGGTCAGTTATTGCTATATCATGGGAAAGTGGTTCCCTATATAGCTGTCCGTTTGCTGCTTTCACTAGTATATAATCAGGTGATTCGGAATGTTCTGGTAACTTGGAGGGGTGTATCAAATTCTGTGACGCTCCTGAGTCACACAGGAATTTGACTTCCCTTCCCTCCACCAGAAGTGTAACGTCCGGTTTCGTATCTGCTAAGTAGAGCTCTAAACTTAATAATGCTAAGTCCAAAATTTCACTTTCTTCATCCTCCATATCAACTTGCACTTCCTCTACTCCTTCTATCACATTTACATTTGGTTTCCGTTTATTAACTTCTCCTGATGATTTCTGACTTTCACATGATGTATTTTCACTATCATATAGTCAGTACTCATCTCCCTTATCTTCTGTAATTACCTTTTTGTTTTGCTTACAATCCCTTGCTAGATGTCCCTTTTTCTCCACACTTGAAGCATTCACCTCTCTCTTTTTTCTCTCTTCAAAATCTTCTGATCGTTTGTCAGACTGTTTGTTTCCCTGGGCATTCTTCTTGCCCTTTTTACCTGACTGTAACACAAATACTTCAGCTCCATCTTCAGCAGTGAAGACTTGTGCCTTCTTTTTCTTTTTACTATTAAAATGTCTTTCAGCATGTCTACCGTATTCAAGTAAGGCTTGTAGCCTCCCTGTTCGATGGTCTATCATATGCTTCGTAATGAAGCTACTAATAGGTGCAATGCAACCTTTCAAAAATGCATTTTTCAATTGTTGTTCATACGGGGAATCATTCGTTTGGTTCTCAGGAACCGACATACTGCTATGATTATTGAAACACTATAATAATCTAGCATAGTACCCATCTATTGTCTCATTTTCCTGTTGTATGCATTGATTAATGCAAGTCCAGTCTGCTCTAGGTTTCCATTTCTCAGAGATTCGGTCTGTTAGACCTTTCACTCTGTTGTCTAACTCTGCGTCACTATGTGGGAGTGGTCTAAGCTCTGCATTACGAGGATTCCAGGTGCCACAAATCATGTGCCAATCTGGACCTATAATTTGTCTTACTACTTTTTCTACTTCTTCCCCATTCAAGTGGTAACTCGACCTCATGCCTTGTAAATCTTCTAAAAATTTCGTAAAATTAACTTTCGGATGGGGGATTCCCTCAGTAGCCTTCCGGATATCTTCTGGTGTCCATGGTCTATATACTAAGAGTGTTGGGTTTTGCCCTTCCTGTCCTGCCTGAGGATTTGGAACTTCTATAAGTGGGCATATTTCTTCCTCACTCTCATCCTGTAGGTTTCTCTCTATTTGATATAATTATGTGTCCCTATGTGTTTTACGTGTTCGGGACCTAGTCTCAGTAGGATCTCTAACAAATGGTTGTGATCTCGCTGAAACTTCAGGATAACGCGGAGGCGGACCAGCTTGTCCACTCGCTTCATATCCTCAAAAGGGTAAGGGAGGGGGCAAGGGAGAAGGAGGAGGAGCTGTTGCTATTACCAAGTTATTATCCTCTTTGTCTAAAAATAATGTTTTTGAATTTTTAAGCTTCTGTTCTGTACGATTTGCTTCCTCAGTCCACTTGTGTGCCTGAGGAATGCCTAATTGGCATTGCTTTTTTGCCTGACCTCCCGCATCAGATTTAAGCTGTTTAAGGAGTTTAACTAGTGAAGTTTTATCTAGTTTACCATCAAATTCATATTTGTTAACCCATTTCGTATAATACCTAACATTATCGGAACATTGTGTTTGCATGTATTTTGCATCTTCGGTTAGGGGTGGATCTTGCGATGTTTTAGTGCACTGATTACCCATGGCAAAGAAAATGTTACGTAACCCTTTTTTTTATCACATGATATCAAATTCTCAGTTCCTGTTCGCAGTGTATCTAGAATAACTGCCTACCTTATTCTGTTACCCTGATCTATGACCAAATATACAGTACTTCCTTTTGTCCCTGATCTGCAAAACAAATCTTGACAACAATATACTGTAACCTAGTCCCTGATCTAAAACAGAGAAAAGGTAAATTCTTCCTACCTGAGCCTCCGATATTAAACTGTCCAATATCCGCTCTTCGGCCACAGATCAGAAAGTGGCCAGCCTCTTTAAACGACAATTCAGTCGGAGGTCTTTTCACCCAAGAAGAACCGTTTCGGTAACTTCTCCTGCTCAGTATTCGACCACCGGTAGACTCTGATCTGCAGCTGTCCGAGGGAATTCCGGTCCGAAGGACCAAACTGTTAAATAAAATCAAGAATTCAATACACAGGAGGTTCAGATTCAAAAGTTTACTAGTGTACACCAGGAGGCAAAAAACGTACAAGTACAGAATTTTGTCTGACATGAAACAGGAAACACACAATTTTATATAGGTTTAACATTCAAGCTGTGCCCACCTTACTGACGTGGTATGTCACAGGGCATCTACATAATTTTAGCTTACAGTCCTCTATTCATTAAATCTGCTGATGCTGTATATTTTAAACAGTTTTCCTCTGGTTACAATACAGCCTTGCTATCCACCTGGTCAGACATAATGTCTCTCTGTAAAGTTACTTCTTCAAGGTTTCATATCAGTTTGAATACAATAGCAGATTCAGTCTTTTAATACACATCTTTGTTCTCTGTTACACTTTCTCACACAGCTGCGTGCTATCTCAGTAATACATATACAAGGCCAAATCATCCCAGCAGGAAAGAGCAGAAGATCTCATTATTTCACACATTTAATTTCCTAACCCAGCAGATAATCATTTGTGAAAAGCATAAACATTAAAACTTGCTAAGCTGGCATCTGCCAGGGTCGAAGGTCAGCTTTGCTTCAAGCCACACTGCAGTTTCAAAACTACTTTACATTTAAACATGAATTAATCCTCTCTTCTATATGATTAATAGAATAAAATGCATTATATACTACTCTGCTTTTAAACTAGCATTTCTCATATATTCAAATACACATTTTTCTAATAGCTACCCATAGTGCTTCTCTTCCCTTCCCTTCAGATCTCATTTGCCGCATAGAGTTTTAGGACACATCACCTGTGCTCTCAGCTAAGTGCTACTTTTTTCATAAATATCTTTACTAAAGCCTTCTCTCTTTTTAGTTTCCCTGATAACTATAAATTTTTTGGAGTGTGAGTGCTGTTTTGTTCCTTTTTTTACCTTTTGGTATTTTCTCACATTACCATCACTGATATAGGCCCTTCCCGTCCCTCTACCTCTGGTAATTCTTTAATGCCATCATTGGTATTCCCCTTTTTCCCCCTCTTGAGCATTTTTTTAGTTATCACTGTTGGTACAACCTTTAAAAAAAAACCTCCTCTGTTTGTCTTACTTCGTAACCGGTTTAGAGTCGGACCTAGAGCCTGCAACTCTCACCATGTGGGTTCTGTCCGTGAGCCAATTAGCAACCCATCTTGTGACGTAGGGGTTTATGTTCAGGCTGGTGAGCTTGTCTATAATACCAGAATGAGGAATGATGTAGAAAGCCTTTGCGAGGTCTAGGTAGGCTGTGTGGACCACCTTTCCCTCGTCTAAAGCCTTGGTAACTGTCTCAAAGAAGTCCACCAGGTTTAGGAGGCATATTCTGCCCTTAACAAAGCCAGACTGGGTAGGGTCCAATGTTTGGAGGTTCCCAATGTTTCTGTTAATGAGTTCCATGATGATGCGCTCCATAGCCTTGCAGACCAGGCTAGTCAGGCTTATAGGGTGATAGTTCCCAGGGTCCGTTGTGGCTCCACCTTTGTGGAGTGAGATAACTGTTGCTGTGCGCCACTCTATGGGTAAATAGCCTGTAGACAGGCTAAGTTTGAACAGTGTGTCTAGGTGAGGGGTTAGTTCATTTTGGAGTTCGTGTAAGACACAGCCTGGGACACTGTCCGGTCCCATTGAAGCTGTGTTTTTGGCTTTGGATAGGGCTGTTTTAACCTGTGTGCCAGTGATTGCCAGGGCTCTACTTTCTTCTGGTATGGTTATGGGCCCTTTAGGGGAGAGTGAAGTTTGCACTAAACCTGTCTACCAGAATGTTGGCAATATCAGTCGGTTCAGTGTGTTTTGTGCCATTCTGCACTAACTCACAGTAGATCTGAGAGTTTCCACTTAGGTTCTTGACATAGCTAAAGAATGCTTTGTGGTTATCTTTGGAGTACTTGGCAATTTTTCTTTCGAAGCTAGCCTTGGGTGATTTTATGAGGGGGTCGTAGTTTCTTGCTGATACTGATCAGGGATGTCTTTCCTTCTTCAGATTTTACTCTTTTCTGTACTAGTTTCCTCCTTCTATTGTATAGCTTGTTTATGGCAGGGGTTCACCAGACTGGTTTCCTTTTCTTGGAGGAGTGAGTCTTTGTTTTGCTTGGGATAGCACGATCCATGCATTCTTGCTGGTGCCCATAGAGTGCCTTTGTAAGGGATTCAGCAGCTTGGACAGCATTGTCCTTTAGCATGGGGGCTGTGAACCTTTTCACCTTGGTCTTAAGTAATGTGAAGATTGTTTTTGAAAGGTTTTTCACAGTGGTTTCCTTGATTGGGGGTGGGGGCGGAATGTGGATATCCAGAGTGATTAGTCTATGGCCTGATCTAACCAGCAAGGGGTTGACCTCCAGTGTAGAACACCAGTCGCCCATGTTGGTGATGACCAGATCCAATATGTTGTCACCTCTGGTAGAGGTGTTGACCAGTTGATCCAGGGCGCTCGAAGTTATAACACCCAGCCAGCTTCCAAAGTTTGGGGCACCTTCCACATGCCCAAACTTCAGGGGCGACTAACAATAAAAATTCCAGGCCCCAAAGTTCCCGGGCTGCTGGGGACCAGTCATTTTCAATTCAGAGCCCTGCCCTTTGGTCTCACTACAGCCCCAGAGTGTTCACCAAATGCATGGCAGTGGTCACGGCTCACCTGAGACTTCAAGGATTCCAGGTGTTTCCGTACCTCGACGACTGGCTCCTCTCAGCCACCACCAGGCATCAACTTCTCCACGCCAGAGATTACACCCTACGTCTCTGCAGTCAGTTAGGAATTTCGGTCAATTACGAAAAGTCCTCCTTATTGCCATGCCAATCTATTACTTTTATAGGCGCAAATTTAGACACTGCTCGGATGTCAGCAAACCTAACAGACCAGAGAATCCTAGATATCCAAAACCATGTGCGGATCATTCTTGTCAGCATAAAGGTGCAAGCCAGACTGGTCCTGAAAGTATTGGGCCTCATGGCAGCTGCCATCACTCTTCTTCCTTTGGCCCGTTTTTACATGCGTCTCTTGCAATGGATGTTGTTCATACAATGGTCCTTCCAACAACTTCCCATGCGTCACCAGATCCTGGTGACACAAACTTGCAAGAACCATCTATCCTGGTGGATTTCCTCTCCCCAAGTCCATCAGGGCAGACCCTTTGTTTCCCCGGCCCCCGGTAGCCACAGTCACTACGGATGCCTCCCTGATTGGGTGGGGGGGGGTCATTATCAGGGCAGGATGGTTCATGGGATGTGGCAACCGTTCGAATACCACCTGCACATAAATATCCTAGAGATGAGAGCAGTGCTTTTAGCGTTGCAAGCCCTCAACGACTTTCTTCCACTAGGAACGATTGCAGTTCACACGGACAACATGTCCGTAGTGTGGTACATCAATAAGCAGAAGCGGAACCAAGTCCTATCCTTGTGTCAGAGGCTCTCAGGCTTTGGCAATGGGCTATCTCCTCTCATCGGTTTCTGGTAGCATATCCTGGGAAAACCAACATACTAGCGGACAAATTGAGCAGAGCAATTCTCTTGCCTCTCGGTGGTCTCTCAACCATTTTATAGCGGAGATTTTTCAGAAGTGGGGCCGCCCATGTTGCGATCTTTTGCTACTCCCAAAACAGCAAATGCCCAGACTTCTTCTCTCTCTTCGGGCCATCCCCAGAGCGCTCTTACCCAAGATTGGCCCAAGGGACTTCTTTATGCCTTTCCTCCCTTTCCATTGATACCACAGGTACTCCAGAAAGCTACCGTTTTGAGAGCCAATATGATTCTCATTGCCTTATTGGCCTCGTCAAATTTGGTTTCCATTCCTTCATCGTCATCTTTTGGTGCAGCGTGGCATCTGGACCCAGTGCCAGATCTTCTGATCCACCAGTCGGGTCAGCTGCATCGGTCCATTCCTTCTCTCAACCTCACAGCTTGGTTGCTCCACTTCCTTCCTTAGCCAGGCTTCCTATGATCTCTAGCAGTTAGAGATCATAATAACTTCTCTTAAATCCTCTACCAGAAGGATTTACACTAGCAAGTGGAAACGTTTCTCCCTTTGGGCGAAATCGAGGAACATAGATCCCTTTACTGCCCCTGTTCATACGGTTTTGGATTTTCTAGCGGAGATTTTTCACTCAGGTTCTTCATCTTCCACAGTTAAAGTTCAGTTGGCAGCAATCTCGAACTTTCATGTCAGGTTTGCAGACCAGAACATTATGTCCCACAAGCTTTGTAAAGCTTTTCAGCTTTTCTGAAAGGAATTTTTCTCCTGAAGCCTCCTGTCAGAAGCCCTCCACCACAATGGGACCTAAATCTAGTGCTGACATCCTTAATTCTTCCACCTTTCGAACCAGCTGCTTCATGTTCACTAAAGTTTCTTTCGTGGAAGACACTCTTCCTGGTCGCTATTACCTTGGCTAGGAGAGTGTCAGAACTTCATGCCCTCTCTGTTCGTCCTCCTTATTTGGTCTTCCACAAGGACAGAGTTTCCTTGAGAACTAATCTATCCTTTTTGCCCAAGCTTGCTTCAAAAACAAATTTAAATCAATCCATTTATCTTCCTGTATTTTTTCCTAATTATTCCAACAGATCGGAACAAAAGTTGCATTACCTAGATGTTCACCGCCAACTCAGATATTATTTGGACAGAACAAAGCAATTCAGAAAATCTGATCAGCTATTTCTTTCTTATGCTGAAAATAAGAAAGGCCTCCCTGTTTCCAAAGTGACCCTATCTAGATGGCTATCTTCTACCATTTCCGACATTTATCAACTTAGGGGCAAACAACTGGGCTCAAAACCAAAAGCACATTCCACTAGAGGCCTAGCCACTTTTACAGCTTTTCAGGCTAGGCTACCCTTAGATACTATTTGTGCAGCAGCCACTTGGGCCACTCCTCATACCTTTGTTTCTCATTACAAATTGGATTTGGCCTCCAGGGATAGAGCTAGCTTTGGTTCCACGGTTCTCAAGAGTCTGTTCCATTGAGCCACCCAGGATAGAGGTGCTGGGGCCGGTCCCATCAAGCAAGAATGAAGGCGAGATTGACAACTTAACATTTAGAAGTTATGTACCTACCATAACATTCCATGTTAGTTGTCTTCTCTCGCCTTCTTACTTGCGACCCTCCCTCCTGTCCCCCTTGCCTGGACAGACCTTGTTCTCCCTCGTCTCTGGAAGATCTCTTCCTTGGGCACCAGTAGTTCTACAGTTTGATTATCTGGTTTCCCCTTATAGCCCTTAGGCTAATTGCTCTTCTTTCCTTAGTGGAAAGTTTTTTTATGCTAGGCAGTTTTCCCTCTAGGTACCAAACGAGATCTGGGTATTTACCGCCTTGCATCATGGGATATGGGGCTCGAGCTGGTAAAAGTGACTCTCGAGCTTAGCAAGTGCCGAGTCAGAGCCGAGGATCGGCTCCGAACCCATCAAGCAAGAAAGAAGGCGAGAGAAGACAACTAACATGGAACGTTATGGTAGGTACATAACTTCTAATTTTTGAATTTTTAAGCTTCTGTTCTCTATGATTTGCTTCCTCAGTCCACTTGTGTGCCTGAGGAATGCCTAATTGGCATTGCTTTTTTGCCTGACCTCCCGCATCAGATTTAAGCTGTTTAAGGAGTTTAACTAGTGAAGTTTTATCTAGTTTACCATCAAATTCATATTTGTTAACCCATTTCGTATAATACCTAACATTATTGGAACGTTGTGATTGCATGTATTTTGCGTCTTCGGTTAGGGGTGGATCTCGCAATGTTTTAGTGCACTGATTACCCATGGCAAAGAAAATGTTACGTAACCCTTTTTTATCACGTGATATCAAATTCTCAGTTCCTGTTCGCAGTGTATCTAGAATAACTGCCTACCTTATTCTGTTACCCTGATCTATGACCAAATATACAGTACTTCCTTTTGTCCTTGATCTGCAAAACAAATCTTGAGAACAATATACTGTAACCTAGTCCCTGATCTAAAACAGAAAAAAGGTAAATTCTTCCTAACTGAGCCTCCGGTATTAAACTGTCCAATATCCGCTCTTCGGCCACAGATCAGAAAGTGGCCAGCCTCTTTAAATGACAATTCAGTCGGAGGTCTTTTCACCCAAGAAGAACCGTTTCGGTAACTTCTCCTGCGCAGTATTCAACCACCAGTAGACTCTGATCTGCAGCTGTCCGAGGGAATTCCGGTCCGAAGGACCAAAGTGTTAAATAAAATCAAGAATTCAATACACAGGAAGTTCAGATTCAAAAGTTTACTAGTGTACACCAGGAGGCAAAAAACGTACAAGTACAGAATTTTGTCTGACATGAAACAGGAAACATACAATTTTATATAGGTTTAACATTCAAGCTGTGCCCACCTTACTGACGTGGTATGTCATAGGGCATCTACATCATTTTAGCTTACAGTCCTCTATTCATTAAATCTGCTGATGCTGTATATTTTAAACAGTTTTCCTCTGGTTACAATACGGCCTTGCTATCCACCTGGTCAGACATAATGTCTCTCTGTAAAGTTACTTCTTCAAGGTTTCATATCAGTTCGAATACAATAGCAGATTTAGTCTTTTAATACACATCTTTGTTCTCTGTTACACTTTCTCACACAGCTGCGTGCTATCTCAGTAATACATATACAAGGCCAAATCATCCCAGCAGGAAAGAGCAGAAGATTTCATTATTTCACACATTTAATTTCCTGACCCAGCAGATAATCATTTGTGAAAAGCATAAACATTAAAACTTGCTAAGCTGGCATCTGCCAGGGTCGAAGGTCAGCTTTGCTTCAAGCCACACTGCAGTTTCAAAACTACTTTACATTTAAACATGAATTAATCCTCTCTACTCTATGATTAATATAATAAAATGCATTATATTACTACTCTGCTTTTAAACTAGCATTTCTCATATTTTCAAATACACATTTTTCTAACAGCTACCCATAGTGCTTCTCTTCCCTTCCCTTCAGATCTCATTTGCCGCATAGAGTTTTAGGACACATCACCTGTGCTCTCAGCTAAGTGCTGCTTTTTTCATAAATATCTTTACTAAAACCTTCTCTCTTTTTAGTTTTCCTGATAACTATAAATTTTTTGGAGTGTGAGTGCTGTTTTGTTCCTTTTTTTACCTTTTGGTATTTTCTCACATTACCATCACTGATATAGGCCCTTCCCTTCCCTCTACCTCTGGTAATTCTTTAATGCCATCATTGGTATTCCCCTTTTTCCCCCTCTGTGTATTTTTTTAGTTATCACTGTTGGTACAACCTTTAAAAAAAAAACCTCCTCTGTTTGTCTTACTTCGTAACCGGTTTAGAGTCAGACCTAGAGCCTGCAACTCTCACCATGTGGGTTCTGTCCGTGAGCCAATTAGCAACCCATCTTGTGACGTAGGGGTTTATGTTCAGGCTGGTGAGCTTGTCTATAATACCAGAATGAGGAATGATGTAGAAAGCCTTTGCGAGGTCTAGGTAGGCTGTGTGGACCACCTTTCCCTCGTCTAAAGCCTTGGTAACTGTCTCAAAGAAGTCCACCAGGTTTAGGAGGCATATTCTGCCCTTAACAAAGTCAGACTGGGTAGGGTCCAAATTTTGGAGGTTCCCAAAGTTAATGAGTTCCATGATGATGCGCTCCATAGCCTTGCAGACCAGGCTAGTCAGGATTATAGGGTAATAGTTCCCAGGGTCCGTTGTGGCTCCACCTTTGTGGAGCGGGATAACTGTTGCTGTGCGCCACTCTATGGGTACATAGCCTGTAGAGAGGCTAAGTTTGAACAGTGTGTCTAGGTGAGGGGTTAGTTCATTTTGGAGTTCGTGTAAGACACAGCCTGGGACACTGTCCGGTCCCATTGAAGCTGTGTTTTTGGCTTTGGTTAGGGCTGTTTTAACCTGTGTGTCAGTGATTGCCGGGGCTCTACTTTCTTCTGGTATGGTTATGGGCCCTTTAGGGGAGGGTGAAGTTTGCACTAAACCTGTCTACCAGAATGTTGGCAATATCAGTCGGTTCAGTGTGTTTTGTGCCATTCTGCACTAACTCAGAGTAGATCTGAGAGTTTCCACTTAGGTTCTTGACATAGCTAAAGAATGCTTTGTGGTTATCTTTGGAGTACTTGGCAATTTTTCTTTCGAAGCTAGCCTTGGGTGATTTTATGAGGGGGGTCGTAGTTTCTTGCTGATACTGATCAGGGATGTCTTTCCTTCTTCGGATTTTACTCTTTTCTGTACTAGTTTCCTCCTTCTATTGTATAGCTTGTTTATGGCAGGGGTTCACCAGACTGGTTTCCTTTTCTTGGAGGAGTGAGTCTTGGTTTTGCTTGGGATAGCACGATCCATGCATTCTTGCTGGTGCTCATAGAGTGCCTTTGTAAGGGATTCAGCAGCTTGGACAGCATTGTCCTTTAGCATGGGGGCTGTGAACCTTTCCACCTTGGTCTTAAGTAATGTGAAGATTGTTTTTGAAAGGTTTTTCACAGTGGTTTCCTTGATTGGGGGTGGGGGCGGAATGTGGATATCCAGAGTGATTAGTCTATGGCCTGATCTAACCAGCAAGGGGTTGACCTCCAGTGTAGAACACCAGTCGCCCATGTTGGTGATGACCAGATCCAATATGTTGTCACCTCTGGTGGAGGTGTTGACCAGTTGATCCAGGGCGTTCGAGTTATAACACCCAGCCAGCTTCCAAAGTTTCGGGGCACCTTCCACATGCCCAAACTTCAGACAGCTCGAGCTGAACTAACTAAAGGACATGTCTGGGCACAAAGCCCTTCAGAGCTTTACTGCCACCAAAGAGTACACTCCTCTGAAGCTTTTGAGGAACGATGGTTGGCTTGGGCTGTTACTTTGCTGGGCAGATAAGTTCTCTTTGGGGGGGGGGGGGGGACTTCCATTTTTTCATTTAGGTTGCTGTTTTATCTCTTTCCTTTTCAGGAAAATTATTTTAAAGCTAGGAATGTTGTTGTTTAAAGGACTTTCACAAGACTGTAATGTACTTTTAAACAGAGCATTCATTTTTCCTGTCCAATTAAAAGTGGTGCAAAGTAACTGAAAAAATGTTTTTCTGTGGATAAATTGTATTTATTTTACTTTTGTGGGGCTGGCATAGTATTTTAAACTGCGTTTTACTGTGATTTTCTGTCAAAAAATTAACTTTTGTAGGCTGGTAGTGTTAACTGTCATTTGCTGCTTGTCTTCCCCGAGAAAGAGGCACCATTTTCAGCTTCACCATGAAGCAGACTACCTGTCCCATGATCAGTCCCTCTTACTGCAACAACAAAAAAAATAAGCAAACAGCCTTTTCCACCGGAGCAGACTATCAGTTTACCTCAGCCACAGGTGGGTGACTTTGCTGTGGCCAATTGTTGTACCTCAGGCCACTCATCTTTTAACCAAGATCCCTCTGGTATAGCCAATATGGACCAGGGCATTAGACACATCCTCTGTAGTTGTTGGAGTCCCTTCAGTGGCATGGGAGAGCCACTCGTCAGCCGTGGGAATGGGAACAGGGAAGATTTCCTGTTGTGTCAGAATGCTGTACCCATCCCTGGGGAAGCTGCTGCTGCCATTAGTAACACAATTTTGTCCAATTTTTCCTGTCAAAAAGAAACAAAATCAAGCATGTATCTACTCCTCCTCAAATGTATTTGGGTAGGAATAGTTTACTGGGTCTGGCTCAGGGTTTAATTCAGGCTAGTGATCCTTCTTGTAAACTAGTTTCTGGTAAAAGAAAGCAGGATGCTTCTTTTCATCAAGACATTTAATATTCAGAATCTGAACAGGAAGATACAAGGACAGATATATTTTTCTTCAGATTCCTGCTTCATTCTGAAGAGGAGAGCTCAATTTTTGATTCTGCCTTTGGGGGGATTCTCTTTCTCTGAGACTATTGCTAGAATGTGCTGATATTTTCACTGGGAAAACACTGAAATTTCTCAGTCCCTCAGAAAATAATATGATTTATTACAGAAAGGTTTTCCAGATCCTACACCCTTTCCTCCTGTTCTGTCTGCTTTAGAGGATGTGTGCATTACTGCATGCAGTTTTCCTGATAGTCAGCTGTCCCTGAAAAGGCAGATACAATGTATAAAGTTCCTCAGTCTTTTACATTTTTATATACTCTTCCCAAACTTGACACAGCATCTGTAGCTATAGTTGATCCCACTGCTGCTAAGTATCTAGTCAATTCCAATCCTACACTTTCTGATAAATATGGGGAAATTATTGATAGGTGTGGGGGGGGGAGTGCATACTTCTGCAACTTTGATATTCAGAATTTAGAATTTTCAGGCTCATATGTTAATGCTTGTTCTAATTGTGAAGTATGAGGAATGTTTTATCTGCAGTTTCTTCTTGTGTGGAAAATATACTTTAACTTAGTTTCTTCTATTGCACAGGTCACTACTCATTTTTTACAGTATGTGCATGACTCTGTTGATACTTCTTCCAGGGCTATGGCCACTAGTACTGTCTTGAGGAGGTTTGCATGACTGCATTTTCAAAACCTACCAGATGTGTTTGGCCATTTTGCTGTAGAGGTGATGAAAAAGTGTGGTGAAAGGGGCAAATGGATTCAGGGCATCAGTATGATTTTCAGTCCTCCTTTTCTATATTTTCTAAGGTATTTTCTATCGCCTCATCCAGTTTTTGGCAAAAAGTAGATTAAACTGTCTCAACAAAATACAGGTAAACTGACTTTTAAGAAGAAATGTGAAGGGGTTCCAAAAACCAAGGAAAGCTCAACAAATGTGAATGACTATTCAAGAGACTTTTTGATCCCCCTCCAGCCCTAGCCCTTTTTTTCTTCCAGAAAATCAGAATCTCCATTTTTCTCTTCTGTAACAAAGAGTTTCAGACAAATGTATTCTGACAATCATTCATCAAGTTTACAGATGGCAATTGGAGGGAATTCATCCTTTCGAGAGAGTCATTCTTCATCCTCCAGATCAGACTGATTTGTCTTCACTAGTTCTTCTTGATATGCTTTTCCAGGGAGTGATGGAACCAGTTCCTTCTCCTGAGGTGGGAAAAGGTTTTAATTCAAGGATGTTTCTAGTGCCAAAGAAAGAATATGGTTGGAAACTAGCTTTGGATCTTTTTGTCATATACCTATTAGTGCCCAAATTCAAAATTATATCACTTCACAAACTGTTATTTTTTTCCTATTTCAAGTTTCCTGGTAACACTAAACTTAAACAATACTTATAAGCATATGTCAATTCATCCAGACTCCAAGTATTTCTTAAGGTTTTGTGTGTCTGGATCCCACTCTCAGTTCTCTGCCTTAACCATTGGGCTGTTTATTACACCAAGTTCACAAAGGGTCTAGTTCCAGTTATAGTTCATTGCAGGATACAGAGTATGGACATTTTCCATATGTAGACAACTTACTTATCTTTGCAGAGTCTTTTTCAAGATGTCAGGTCTCTCTCTCTTTCTTAGCTGGGATTCCAGGAGAACACACACAGGATTATGTCCATGGGATGTCAACTAGACACCTCAGTTCAAACAGCTTTTCTGAGCTTTTCTTCCACTTGAAAAAAAAAAACAGATCTATATCTATATCTGTTTGTAACGTTTTTCACTCAAATTTTGGTCACAGGGAGGGAATATCTTAAGATTTTGGTTCTCATGGCATCTATGATTCTCATGATACCCTGGCAAGACTCCACATTACAAAGCTACAGTGGCATCTGAAATCTCTTTGGTCCAAGCACCAGCACCCTTATCTTTTCAAATCCCAGTGCAGAGGTTTGTCAGAAGAGAAATCATTTGGTGGAGACAACAGATATGCTTAAATCCAGGTCTTCCCTTCTCTCTTCCTATTCCAAAGCAGTCAGTCACCACAGACACCACAGACTATGCTTGTAGAGCGGTTTCAGGAGGGATAAAAGTGCAGGGGTGTAGGACACCAAGGACAGATGCGAGCACATAAATATCAAGGAGATACTTGCCCTAATCAAGATACTTAACTCTGGTGCCTCTTCAAGTGGTTATAGACAAAACCACAGTCGTGTGGTACACCGACAAGCAAGGGGAACCAGGTCATTCCCCTTTGCAGACTAGCCATGTTAGCTTAGGATATAGCTTCACAGCACAATCTCACTGTACAGTAATCGTACATTCCATCAGAGCAAAATTGTGTAGCAGGCAAACTAAGCAGGTCCAGGACAGACTCTCATGAATGGGAAACTAGGTCAGGGAGTCTTCCAAGATTTGATCCACCTGTGGAGAGTACCTCAAGTAGACCTCTCTGCTTCTCTCTGAACAATTAACTGGCAAAATTCTGTTCCAGGATTCCATGCCAGAAGGCCTGGAAGGCGGATGCCTTTTTTTCCTTGGCTAGAAATGTTCCTGTATGCTTTTCCACCCTTTCCACTAATATCCAGGGTACTTATGAAGATTTTGAAGGAATCCCCCAAGATATTTGTGGTGACTCTCTTCTAACCCAGGCAACAGTGGTTCTCTCCCTTTTTTGAAATGTCCAGGACAATTACCCAATTTCCACAAGCTTCCTCACAGATTAGATCTACTCACACAAGAATAGGGGTGTTTGATACTCCCCAATATCAATTGACTGCCTAGGCGATAGAGTCTTAATTCCTTTTAGGCACCTGTTTACTGAGGACATGCAGTAGTTTCTAAAGGAGGCAAGCCTGCAACTAGAAAATCATATATTAGCAAATAGAAGAGGTTTTCCTGTTGGTGCCAGCAGCATTCGCAACACTCATTCACAGCTAGTTTTTCTCTGGTTGTGCAATGTTTGTGTGAGTTAGTATCATATGGCCTTTCCTATACCTCTGTCAAGGTTCATTTATCAGCCATTTCAGCATGTCTGGCCATGGAGTCTCCTCTTTCAATGCTGTCTATTATCAGAATGTTTTTGAAAGGTGTTTTGCATAAGAGGTCTCCAAGAAAAAGGATAACCATTCCTTGGAATCTTAGTTTTGTGTTAGAGAAGCTGAGAATCACTTCATTTGAATCACTTAAGCTGGCTAATGTGAAGCTTTTAACATGGAAAATAGTTTTACTGATTGCTCTCACCCCTGCAAGAAGGGCATCTAAGTTGCAAGCTTTTATGGTGTGTCAACCCTATCTCATTTTCCATAGGCAAAGTTTTTTTTGAGAACTAATCTGTCTTTTTTTGCCTAAACTGGTATCCAAATGTTCTTTAAGCAAACTGTCCATCTGCCAGTTTTCGTTCCTGAACCTAAACATAATACAGAAAGGATACTCCATACCTTGAATGTCTGCAGACAACTCTGGTACAGCCTAGACAGAACTAAATTTTTCAGATCTTTAGATAATTCATTTCTTGTGAAGTTAAGAAGATGAGACAGCCTTCATCAAAACATGGTATTTCCAAATGAATGTCTAAGGCTATTACCTTTTGCCATACTCACCATAACAAAACTATTTTAGGCAGGGTCATGGCCCACTCTGTCAGGACCTTGGGTTCGTCTATGGCTTTTTTTAAAGGGTTGGATTCTAGAAGCTTCTACATATTCCTCTGTAGATACCTTTACAAAACAATGTAAGATCAGGCTTTGCTATGACCATTCTGCAGGGGCTCCCGATCTGTTCTTCTTCCACCTCCCAAATGTACTTTGCTAGAGTAATCTACCATATAGCTAAGGCTACTGCAGCAGTGATCAATATAACGAGCATAGTACAGTTGTGTAAATATACTTACCGTAACAGATATTTGAATGATCACTGCTGCAGTAGCCACTTCCTCCCTCCATTCCACTTGTTTTTGTTTTTTAAACAAGAAACATCTTTGTTAAATTATCATTTATGACATAGACAAACGAACATTTATATAAATGAAAACAAACCATATTGACATAATCTTAGTTGCAAGCATTTCACATTACAAATCATATTGACATAATTTTAATTGCAAACATTATACATCAATTATAATCTATGCAGTCATCAGTCAAACATTACATAGCTCATTCAAATCCTGCCTTCTTTTAAACCTCATTCCTCCCCTGTGTGTATTGTTCCCACAGTCCCCATTTTTTCTAATGTAATTTGCTCCTACCCTTTTCTAAATATCCCAATTCCAGTTGTTTTGTCTCTCTTACTATATTCACTACTTCTGGTATAGTTGGTTTACACTTTGATTTCCATTTTCTAGTGATTGCTTTTTTGGCAGCCACCATAATTAGACTCAGTAGGGCCTTACTGTGTTTAGGAAATTTCGATCTGTATCATAGCTCAGAACAATCATTTCCCTAGTTACACCAATTTGCTTGCCCAGTATCTCTGATAGACTAGTCTGCAGGGACTATTTACACTCCCAGAAAATATGTTCCCATTTACCTTTTTCTTCCCCATCACACCTCCAACATGTGCTATCTACCTGAGGAAAAATTCTCTGGAGTCTACTTGGGGTGTAAAAGTATCTATGTAAACATTTCCAAGAAAAAAATCATCTAGATTTTGTTGCATGTTTGAGAGACAAACATATATCCCCCATTGCTTCTTTGTGAATTGCTTATTCAGTCTCTCTTCCCAATATTTCCTGACCTCATCTGATTGATTCTTATACTTATCATGCAATATTTTATATGCTCTACTAATTATTCCTTTTTAACAGCAGCTTCTGTTCTGGATTCCAGTAAAAGCTCTACCAGTCCTCGTCTTTCATTTATGAGACCCATATTTCTTTCTCTTTGCCTGTATTCTGATATCAGTCCTTGATAAGGAAGGCAATCTCTTACCTGCAGGCCAAATAAATTATTGGCATCTTCCCATACCTTTCCCTCTCTAGTTATTTGCTCCCAATACCTTGGTTTCTTTGTCACTTTTCATCAATAAATTCCAACCCCCTCTTGCCTATTGTCTGTATCCCTAATTGCAGTCAACCCTATCAGCAGAATCTCCTTTCTGCATTTCCATGTTAGCTTAGTTCTTTGAATACTTCCTGTTACTTTTTGAATGTAATATTCTGTATGATTATTGTTATTCTCCTTAAAGGTCTACATCCAAAATCCCAGTCTCTCATTGTTTCTTGAGATTCCCCCCTGTTTCATCATCATCCCTTTCCACTTTGAATTATAGGTTTCTGCTTGTGCTATGTATAGGAGCCTTAGCTCTAAAATACCTCTTCAAAGCAGGTAGTCCCAATCTGCTTTGTTCTATTGGAAAACTCAACTTATCCCACTTGACTCTTACTGTCTTTCCCTCCCAGAAAAAAACCTTGCTCATTATTAATTGCTATCCACAACTTCTCTGGTTGATAAAAATATGCTTTACCTATGTCATTGTAAATATTAATATGATCCACAGGCTTGTTTTTACAAATGTAAGAAAACTGTGTTATATGCTGAACTGCAAAAATGTAACCACAGTGCACCCTTTTGGAAGAAAGCTGATGAGCTAAGAATTTTCTAACTGTGTTTGATCTCAAGCTTGGAGACAAGATGTCTGGGCTAAGAGTTTCTGTCTATTGTTTTAGGACAAAGAAAATTACAAGGTTTCACATGTAAAGTGTCTTTTATTGGTGTGACTTCCTGTCAGCTGTAGAAATGTTAAATTTTAAGTTCTGTGAGCCTGGGAAACCTCAGCAGGGGTGACAAGAAATGTAAATTGTGAGTTTCTGTTAGCCTGTGAACTAAAGGAGAAGTGATAAAAATGATGTAATCTGAAAGTCAGCAGTACTGTGTATTATCAATTTAAGGACAGAAAGAAAGAAAGAAAGAAGAGCATTTTGTATCTTGTTTTGGATCTAGTAAGAACATCCTCTCACCAGCACTTGCTTGCTGTGTGTGTAAGTAGCATTTATATCAGTGATTTCTCTTAGAGTTAGATAGGAATTTAGCCAGATTAGTCTAGCTAAGTTCCTTCGCAAAAAGAAAAATATCAACTGACAAACCAAATAAGCAAAGGTATGGCTCCAGTATTCACATCAACGAATAATCACAGATGATGAATAAAAAACAAAATATCAAACAAATGTCCGTTTGCAGCCAGGCTTTAATAGTCACACAAGCGCTTTCACATATAGCTTCATCAGGTGTTCAAACAGACTTACTATAACACTATCTTTATACTTGCAAATGATCGGATGATCAAACAATGACTAAATTAAAGCAGTACATACATTATAACCTAAAAAATAGATTTAATGACTGTGTGCCTGTTAAACCAGTTCTTTATAAGAGACCACTTCGTAAATAAATGATGTGATAGTGTTCAATCTCGCCGTTTGTTCTTACACCTGGGTTCGGAGCCGATCCTCGGCTCCGTGTCGGCCGCTTGGCAAGCTCTGCATCGAGAAGAAGCTCGAGACCAACCTAACTCACACAATCCCCCTCTGCCTTTACCTCAGATCTAGTTTGCCGCTGCAACGTTCGCATCAGATTTGATGAGCTTGGGCCACCTCAAGCTAAGATTAATTATTTTCTTATATTTCTTCTATTTTTTTCTAAAAAAATTGTTCTTTAAGTGACTGTGTGTGTGTGTGTGTGTGAGTAGTGTATCGAGGGATGTTCTTCGTCTTCCATTGCTGCAGTCCTGACTATTGGGTATAGTCCGCGTCCAGTCGGCCCGAATACCAGAGTATAAGGCTGACGTCGGTCAGGGCGCATTAGACTGACGTCAGTACGTCAGGGTACTAATCGCATGACCGGCGTCATATCCTCAGTCTTTTTGCCGCATGGTCCGATGCAGAAGCAATTTTGCGAGTGCAGGTTGGCGTTCTGAGATTTTCGAGCGGAGTTTCAGACCGAAACAGAGTTGGCTAAGTACCCGTTGGGAACATTTTGGTTTTTCTTGCCTCAGTATTTAACGGATGTCAGAAAAAGTGAATAACTGTATTTCTTGTGGCAAACAGATACCGCATAGGGATTATCATACATTGTGTATACCTTGTTTAGGGCCTGAGCACGGCGTTGTTGGTTGCCGCTCTTGTGCTAGATTTAACAAGCGCACTATTAAGAGGAGGCTAGATTGTGCTAGGTTAGTGTTTGGGAAGCGTTGCAATTATAATATGCCGTCGGATGCTCCGGCCCGCTTCATCCAAGAAGCGCAAGGATAAAACAGTGAAGCCTAGGGGTGAGAACCGGCAGTCGGACGTCGGTTCTTTGGAAAACTCAGTGGTGCCGGAGGTTTTGCCAGGAGTTTCCATGGAGTCCCAGGCAGAAACTATACTCTTTCAGGATGTGCCTTCTCAGGAGGTAGGCCAGGCTGAGGGGCTTCTCAGGTGACTGTTCTTCCCTCTCTTCCCAAGGTAGTTAGGGCCTCTCCGTCTGTTACCAAAACTTCTATGAGAGGTAGGCCTACTTCAGCTTCAGTGGGGGCTTCTCCTACCATTTCAGGTTCTGTACCTAAGAAACATATGCTTAAGATGGCAGAAGATTTGATTACTATGATTAGGGGTTCTATGCCCCCGCCTGATAAGAGGCCTAGGGTGGAATCTGAGTTTGAGAGTTTTGAACAGTGTTCTGAGGCTTCAGAATCTTCTGTGGAAGATTTGCAGGAGTATCCTACCTATTCTGATTCTGATGTGGATGATTCCACTCCTACAGCGTCTCCACCTGAGGATTTCTCATTTTCAGAGACTTTGCATTCCATGAGGGAGCACTTTAAATGGGAAGGCCAGGATTACTCTGACTCCAGGAAAAGGCTTAGGGAGTTCTTGTTTTACCCCAGCATAGGCCTTTAGCTATTCCTCCTGTGTTGAATGTGGTGGAAGATGTTTTGCAGAGGCTTCCCTGAACCCTGACTCTTTGCCTCCTGCTCCTGTTAAGCCTGATAGGTATTATAGGGTGCCCGAAGCTCATAAATATTTGTTTAAGAGTCCTAGGGCGGACCCAGAAACTATTTCCCAGGGGCCTAAGGGTGTAAAAGCTTCTGTGGTTAAAAATCCTGTCCCCACTGATAAAGAGGCTAGGGCTTTGGATAGGTGGGGAAAGAAAGTGTATACTTCTTCCACTCTAGCCATGAGAGCTTTGAATTGTCAGTTTCACATGTTAAAATATCAGAATTACCTTCTTTCACAATTGAAATCTAAGGTGGATGCTTTGGCGGAAGGTATTGAGTGTAAAGAGTTGCTGGATTTGGTTCATGTGTCGAACAAGTGGGTAAGCATTCTTTGCAATGTGGTTTTGATGCTGTACAGGCCTCCTCGAGGGTGGCTGCTACCAGCTCTGTTCTTCGCAGGCATGCCTGGTTGAAGGATCAGAATTTAGCTGAGCATGTTAAGACAAGGATTTTGGATGCTCCTTTACAGTCTGATGTGTTGTTTGGTTCGCCTGTGGAAGCTGTTTTAAAGAAAATGGAGGACAAAGCTAAGTCTATGCAAACTGTTAAAGATTTTTGCAGGTGCAGCCACCGAAGTTTAGTAGAAATTGGCCTGCTAAGGGGTGGACATATCCTGCTTATGATTCTCAGTCTAGGGGTAGGTCTAGGCGTGGTAGGGGCAGGGCTCAAAGTTCTTTTAGGCCTAGAACAGGAGTTCACCTGCTCAGACTTCTGGTGAGGGCAGGGGTCAGTCCTTTCGTAAACAGACCCAATGACCTGTTTCTTCAGCTGCCAGCAGATTCCGTCTGGCAGCTCCTTTGGGGAAGACTGTCTCTTTTCAAAGAAAATTGGGATTTAATTACTCAAGACAAATGGGTGTTGGATATCATTCACCACGGTTACAGATTTTATTTCCATACAATGCCCCTTTCAAAGGCATGCCAGGCGTTCCTCCTCTACAAAGAAAAGAGGCTCACAAGCAAGTTTACAGTTACTTCACATAGGGGCCATTCAGCCAGTCCCTGTGTCAGAGAGGGGCCTAGGATTTTATTCTCGCCTGTTCCTTGTACCAAAGAAGGGGAACACGTGGAGACCAATTTTGGATTTATCTCTCCTCAACACGTTTTGGACATTCCCAAGTTCAAGATGGTGGCGTTACAACAGCTTTTACCTCTGCTGGGCAAAGATCACTGGATGGTAACTTTAGATCTCAAGGAAGCTTACCTTCATGTGCCTATAAGGCTAAGTTGCAGAAAGTATCTGCGGTTTCGAGCTGGGAATTCTCATTATCAGTTCTCTGCATTGCCCTTTGGCTTATCTACTGCCCAGAGTATTCACAAAGGTTCTGGCTCCAGTGATAGCTTACTTCAGGCTTCAAGGAATTCAAATCTATCCTTACTTGGACGACTGCCTGATTCTGGCTCAAGAAAAGGAGGACCTTCTACAGCATCTGGAATATGTTATAGCAGTGCTAAGATGCCTAGGGTATTCTGTGAGCGAAATAAAGTCCAGTCTAGTACCCTCTCAAGACATGTGCTTTCTGGGTGTAAGACTGAATACAGCAGCCCAGATGGCCTTTTTAACCCCGGACAAACAAAAGAGTCTGTCACTTTACTTCCATCAACTATCTCATCAGTCCGTGCTGACTGCAAGGACAGTCCTTCAAGCATTAGGGTTCATGGCATCTTGTATTCTGGTGCTTCCCAATGCCAAACTGCATATGAGGAAGCTACAATGGTATCTCAAAAATGTATGGACACAGCACTGCCAGGATTTGGACACTGTCATTCAAATAATACCTTGCATTCAAAAGGAATTTTTGTGGTGGGCTCAGGAATGTCACCTAAACAAGGGACTCTCTGTGACCCGGCCAGAGGCAAGTCAGATTCTAACGACAGATGCCTCGGACATTGCTTGGGAGCTCATCTAAATGGAAAGTGGATACAAGACAAGTGGCCTGCCAGACTACAGCATCTACATATCAACATGAAGGAGATGTTAGCAGTCCAGTTTGCATTAATGGCTTTCAAGGAGTTACTTCTTCCAGGGCAGGTGTTGATTCTAACAGACAACACAACTGTCATGTGGTACATCAACAAGCAAGGGGAACACATTCTTATCCTCTATGCAGGCAAGCAATGATTTTATGGGAGACTGCTAAGCTTGCAACTAACTCTTCAGGCAAGGTTTCTGCCAGGAGCACAGAACTCTTTAGCAGATGTGTTAAGCAGACAAATCATGGATCCCCACGAGTGGAAACTGGATCTTCATGTATTTCAGAAACTGACAGTGTCATGGGGAACTCCAGACATAGATCTGTTCGCTTCTCCACTAAACCACCAGCTGCCAAAGTATTGCACAAAGGGGTTTCATCACACAGCTTGGAAAGTGGATGCTCTGTCTTTCAGTTGGAAAAACCTTCATGTGTATGCCTTTCCACCTCTACCTCTTCTTCCAAAGGTACTATTAAAGGTCAGACAAGACAGGCCAAGGATGATTTTGATAGCTCCAGATTGGCCTCGGCAACACTGGTACCCACTACTACGAGTCTGGTAAAGAAGCCTCCATGGCCTTTACCTCTGATTCCTCATCTGTTATCTCAGCAGGACGGTCATCTGCTCAATGTCAAGCTTCACTCTCTTCATCTAACAGCCTGGCATATTCTGTGTTGAAACACAGCAGGTCTCAACTTCCTCAACAAGTTTTAAATGTGATTATGGAAGCTAGAAGACCTAGTACAAGGAGAGTGTACGAGAAAAATGGAAGAGATTTTTATTTTGGAGTACAGCAAAGAATTTGGAGATTTCAGAGCCTAATTTGAGTGTGGCTCTTCAATATCTTACTGAATTATTGGACAAAGGTTTGTCCTTCTCTTCCATAAAGATTCATGCTGCAGCAATTTCAGCTCACTATGATTGTGACCCACCTTTGTTTTCGCATCCTTTGTTCAAGCAGTTTCTTAGAGGGGCAAAGAATATAAGACCCCACGTAGAGCTCCTACTCCTGCTTGGGATCTCAATTTTGTGTTGGAAAAACTTACTCTACAACCTTTTGAGCCTGCAGCTACTGCTGAATTGAAATATTTGTCATGGAAGACTGCTTTTCTGTTGGCTATTACTTCTGCAAGAAGGGTGTCTGAGTTGCAGGCCCTTATGGCAGTAGAGCCCTTTTGATTTTCCATAAGGATAGGGTATCATTACGTACTAATCCTTCTTTTATGCCTAAGGTGGTTTCTAGTGTGGCTTTAAACCAAACTATTCATTTGCCTACGTTTTTGCAGATCCTCAAAATAAAGGGGAAAAGATTTTGCACACTTTAGATGTACACAGGCAATTGCGTTATTATTTAAGCAGGACTAAGGATTTTAGGCAGTCTCAGCAGTTGTTTGTTTCTTTTGCTTTGAGTTCTCAGGGCAAGCCTGTGTCAAAACAAACTATTTCTAGGTGGATTGGCTTTTGCATTGCATTTTGTTATTCCCATCATGGCAAGGAGATTCCAGCTGGGATTAGGCCTCATTCCACTAGGGCTACTGCCACTTCAACAGCATTTCTAAGGGGGGTGGCAACTAAGGATATTCTGGAAGCAGCTACTTGGAGTTCAGTGCATACTTTCTCTAGGCATTATCACCTTCCTATCTACTCTAAGTCTAGGGCTGGTTTTGCCACAGCTGTTTTACAAGGCATGTTGTCAGCTCCTACTGCTTTATAATTTGCCAGCCTCCCTTACCTCTGCTTTGGGATTCTACCCAATAGTCAGGACTGCAGCAATGGAAGGCGAGGAACATACTGCAGTTTTGTACCTACCAGGAATGTAGATGTTCGAGGATTCCATTGCTACAGTCCAATTACCTCCCTCCTTCCCTCTGTATTTAGGGGTGGTTGTGTAGGTGAGTTTACATGCTTATATTTTTGTATATATATGGTTGTATATATTGTGCATGTTTTTGGTGCAGGTTGTTTTGGGACTTGTCTTTTTAGGGTCTTCTGACATCTGGGGCAAGAAAAGACTGAGGATATGACGTCGGTCATGCGCATTAGTACCCTGACGTACTGACGTCAGTCTAATGCGCCCTGACCGGCGTCAGCCTTATACTCTGGTATTCGGGCCGACTGGACGCGGACTATACCCAATAGTCAGGACTGCAGCAATGGAATCCTCGAACATCTACATTTATGGTAGGTACAAAACTGTACTTTTCTCGGTTCCGTATATAATTTTTATATACTTTATTAGAGTTTTCCCTCGGGGCCTACCCCACCCTTTAACTTTGGATTGACTACTGGATTGACTAATTTACAGGATTTGACAAAATGTTTTCTGGAATAGACAAATTTACTGGACTGGACATAATATTGGCTGTTTCACTGTTTGCTGTACCTAACTTTGTGACATGTCTGAGAAAGCTAAGTCTGGCTTTAAACGCTGCCAATGTGGGCAGAAGATGTCTGTGACTGACAATCATAGTTCCTGCGTCTACTGTCTTGGCCCTCTCCATCTGCAAGAAGACTGCTCAATATGTCATTCTTTCAGTGGAAGGGTCATGACAGATAGGCGCAGGAAACTTATGGATAGGGGACTTTTGAAGCCTGCTTTTCAAGAGGCTCTGGATGCATCAGACCAGACATCCAAATCCTCGAAGGAATCGAAGACGTCGGAGACCAGGTCATCGGCTCCGAGCTCTTCAGTCAAAGTTCGATCACCGGTTCCACAGACTTCGGGGCCGAGTGTTGAACTGTTGTCAGTTTCCGAGCCTTGAGTCTTGGAACCGGTGATGGAGCTCCCTCCCCCGGCACTGTTGAGGTCGGCTCCATCTTCGATACGTTCTTCCAGGCCCCTCTCCGACACCGATGTAGACCGCGTGGTGCAGAAATTAATGGAGAATACGGCCTTATCCAAACTCATCTCCGTCTCCTCCCAGTTGGTGTCGAGACTCGAAGGCCTTCCCTTATCTCCACCTGTTCCTCCTTTGAGGCCTATCCAGTCTTCGGAGCCGGGAGAGGCTGATCTGGTGATTGTGGAGCCCTTGGTGCCAGAACCGTCTTTTTCTCGGTCGGCTCCGTTCACCTCGACTCCGTCAGAGCCGGTACCGGAGTCTCGGAGCCGAAGATCCATCCTTGGGTCCGGGACTGAGAGTCGGACCGATGTTTCGGTTCTGACGCTCCCTCTCAGAGCCTCGGTTCGGATCAACTCGGCTCCGTCCTTGGGGGTCGATGCCTTCGGTGCCTGTCTCGGGAATTCTTCTGATTTCCTCGGAACCGGGAGATACCTCGACTCGGGACCCGGGGGCCTTCGACCTCATGAGGAAGGTGTTGTCTACTCAGACAACCACGTCAGCAGAGACAGCTTCTCCTTCCCATAAAGGACCGTTATCCTCCTCTGCACCCACGGCTACATCTAAGCGTCGAGCACCAGTGTCTCAGCCACCCCTGGAGGGTGCCCCCTCTTCCTCGGAGGCTTCTTGGATGCCCCGAGGAAGTTCGAAAAGATTGTGTAAGAGGAGACACTTAGATTCTCCACAAGAATCATTGACATCGGACACTGACTTGGATGAGTCAGAAGGGTCCCCAAAGTCACCCTCAGAGGATGTCTCCTTTTCTGACATCCTGGAGATCCTAAAGCAGAGAGGTGATTGGCAATCCCTTCCCCCTTCTGAGGATGAGTCAGTTTTGCTGAAGGCATTGATTGCTCGCCCTTCCTCCTCCTGGGTCACTCCGCCCTTCGATGAGTTGATGGAGCTGATTGCTCGAAGGGCGTGGGAGACGCCTGACATGGTGGAGCCAGTCCCTAGAAAGCCTAACAAATATAGTACTACCCCCCAAGATAAGGCTTATCTGACAAAGGGAGTGCCAGTGGACGCTATGGTGGTGGCAGTGGCCACGAAAAAGGAGATGTCTGAATCTTCCTCATCTGTCCATCCGCCTAACAGAGATTCTAGGACTATGGACAGGTATGGGAAGCGCATTTTTAGTTCAGCGGCTTTTTCTATGCGATCCCTGAACTATTTGACCCACTTCACACGGCTACAGAGGGATCTAATCAAAGAGTTGGGAGATACCCTCCAGGGTACTACAGATGCTGCTGTTTCAGAGAAGGTTACAGCACATCTCAATACCCTTACATCTATTGCAAACTCGTCCATGAGGCTGATCTCATACGCAGCCGAAGGATCGAGTAGGGCAGCAACTTCAGCGATTGCTCTTAAGTAGACAATCCTGGATGCGCTTATGTTCATTTGCAGAAGCCTTCAAGTCTTCCTTTACTAACGCCCATTTGATGGTGCCACTCTCTTTGGCCCCAAAGTAAAGGAGACCCTTACCGGTGTGAGCAGAGGGAAAGACTCTGTCTGCTGTCGGAGTCCGTTTTCCACCCCATCCAGACCATACCCCAAAGGGCAACGTGGTGGAAAAATGTGGTTTGAAACCCCAAGGCTCTTTCCCAGGCACACAGGGTGATGCCCCCTCTAGAGGCAGAGGAGGGGGCAGAGGTGGAAGACGCCGCCCTGGCGGCAGAGGGGGTCCGCAAAACCAAGGTGACAGGGATACACCCCCTGGGAAACCTTTCCAGCACTCCTGAGAGGAGGCCCGACTGTCCTGCTCTGGAGGCAGTCGGGGTCGCTTAGCTTTATACCCTCAGGCCTGGCAAAGTCTTACATCAGACAATTGGGTAAAAAGCGTTGTTACCAGAGGCTACAGAATACCCTTCCTACTGCCCCCAATTCCACAGAAAAGACTCCCAGATGTGCCGCCCCATCTGCGAGGCCCTGCAGCTATAGAAATTTCAAAGCTGCTAGAAAAAAGAGTAATCCAACCAGTCCCAGCGGACCAAAGAGGATTCGGAACTTACTCAAGGTTCTTTTTAGTTCCAAAAAAGACAGGGGACTGGAGGCCAATTCTGGACCTAAGCAATCGCAATACCTTCGTCAAGAAAGAAAAGTTCCGGATGGTCACGCTTCAATCGATCCTTCCTTTTTTACAGAAGGACGACTGGATGTGCTCAATAGATCTGAAGGACATACTACCACATCAAAATGGCCAGGGCGTCCAGGGATCACTTGCGCTTCGGCTGGGAGCCAGTCACTTTCAGTTTGAGCCCTGCCCTTTGGTCTGACCTCAGCCCCCAGGGTTTTCACCAAATGCATGGCAGTGGTAGCGTCTCACTTGAGACGCCTGGGATTCCAGGTGTTTCCGTATCTGGACGACTGGCTCCTTTCTGCCGCCACCCAGCGTCAACTGATTCTGGCCAGGGATTACACACTACAGCTTTGTGTTCATCTCGGAATTTCCGTAAATTTCGAAAAATCTTTACTACAGCCATCACAGCATATCTCATTCATAGGAGCAGAATTGGATACGCGTTGTTTAATTCTAAGACTTCCTCCAGAAAGGATAGCCTCACTACAAAGCCACATATCTCTTCTTCTGTCATTCAGAAAATCCCCAGCAAAGCTGGTTCTGAAGGTTTTGGGTCTCATGGCAGCTTCTCTCATTGCGATACCCTTGGGAAGACTGCACATGAGAGTTCTACAATGGCTACTGTTTGCACAATGGTCGTTCCAACAGCTACCTCTGACACACGAAATTCTAATCACAAAGACATGCAAATCACACCTAGCCTGGTGGCTCCGGACTTGCAATCTTTCCAGCGGAAGACCATTTGTGCTACCGCCCGACAGCTACGGTGACCACGGACACTTCCTGATAGGGTGGGGGCATCTTTCAGGGACAGACAGTCCAAGGCGAATGGACCAATTTAGAGTACAATCTGCACATCAATGTTCTAGAGTTGAGGGCAGTGTTTCTAGCATTGCAACACTTTGCTCCCCTTCTTCCTCTAGGGACTATTGCAGTTCAGACGGACAACATGTCCGTAGTCTGGTACATAAGCAAACAAGGGGAACCAAGTCTTATCAGCTATGCAGAGAGGCCATGAGAATCTGGCAATGGGCGGAGTCCGCGGGTCGCTTTCTGATAGCAGCACATCCGGGGTCATCCAGCGTCATAGCCGACAGGTTGAGCAGAGCAATCCTGTTGCCTCACGAGTGGTCCCTCAAACAGTCAGTTGCGAAGGAGATTTTTCGCAAATGGGGCCAGCCTTCCTGCTATCTTTTGCGTCTCCAATGAGCGCCAAATGCAGGAGCTATTTTGCCCTATTACCCCTCCAGGGGAAGTCCCCAGGGACGCTCTGGTTCACGATTGGCCCCGGGTCTCCTTTACGCTTTTCCTCCTTTCCCCTGATTGCAAAGTTTCTGCAGAAAGCCAGCAACCTGCAAAGACGATTATCCTCATTGCCCCATTCTGGCCTCGTCAAATCTGGTTTCCCTTTCTTCTGGCACACGCATTGGGAACCCTGGATCCTGGACCGGGCGGATCTACTGACCCACTCGTCAGGGGCTCCCCACCCTCGCAACTTTCACTCAGACTAGCAGCTTGGCTGCTCCTTACTTAGCCAGGTCTGATCTTCTTTCCTGCAATTCAGAATATACTAGTGGCTTCTCATAAAGCTTCCACTACAAAGACTTACACTAGTAAATGGGCGTTTTGTTCACTGGGCAAATACACAGCAATTGGACCCTGTTATAGCTCCTTTAAATAAGATCTTGGAGTTTTGACGAATTGTTCCACCAAGGAGCTTCTCCTGCCACTTTGAGAGTGCAATTGGCTGCCATTTCCAACTTTCATGTGGAAGAATGTGGGGCTCCTATTATGGCTCACAGACTTTGTAAGGCCTTTCTGAAAGGATCTTTCCATATTAGACTACCAGTTAGAACTCCTACATCACCTTGGAACTTGAACCTTCTATTATCTAAGTTGATGCTACCACCGTTTGAACCAGCCTCTTCTTGTCCTTTGAAATATTTGTCGTGGAAGACCCTCTTTTTGGTGGCCATTACATCGGCCAGACGGGTGTCAGAGCTTCAGGCTCTTTCTATTAAACACCCTTATTTGATCTTTCACTCTGATAGCGTATCTCTTCGCACTAATCTGTCCTTTCTCCCCAAAGTTTGCTCCGTTAATAACATTAATCAATCCATTGAGCTCCCTACCTTTTTCAAAAACCACTCCAATAAGTTGGAGTATATGTTACACAAGTTGGATGTTCATAGACAACTTAGATTTTACTTGGATAGAACAAAGGATCACAGGAAAACAGATCAACTTTTTTGTAGCCTTTGCAGACAGCAGGAAAGGTATAGCAGTTACTAAACGAACCCTTTCCAAATTGCTAACTGATTGCATTATTTTTGTTTATGCTGCTTCGGAACAAACTTTACCTGTCAAACCCAAGGGGCACTCTACAAGATCGGTATCTACATCCCTGGCTCATGCAGCTCGCCTACCATTAGACACTATTTGTGCAGCTGCCACTTGGTCTAAACCACATACATTCATTTCTCATTACAAGGTAGACAGGGTTTCTAGGGACAGGGCAACCTTTGGTTCCACTGTGCTCAAGAACGTTCTCCCGTGAGTTCCTCAGGAACATGGAGCTAGGGACGCTACCCAGGTGTAAGAACAAACGGCGAGATTGAACACTATCACATTTAGAAGTTATGTCCTTACCATATCGTTCCATGTGGAGTGTTCATCTGCTTGTTCTACATTCCACCCTCCACCCTCAGGAAGAACGTCCAATTTGGTGTCTGGTTTGGTTTCTCCTGCTTCTGCCTTATGCAGTGGTTGTGTATATATGTATATATATATATATATATATATATATATATATATATATATATATGTATATGTTTCTTTTCAGTTATGTTCTTCTTGACATGAATGTGTTATTCTCTCTGTTGACTTCTGGTTTGCTTGCAAACTAGATCTGAGGTAAAGGCAGAGGGGAATTGTGGGAGTTAGGTTGGTCTCGAGCTTCTTCTCGATGCAGAGCTTGCCAAGCGGCCGACACGGAGCCGAGGATCGGCTCCGAACCCAGGTGTAAGAACAAAGGCGAGATGAACACTCCACATGGAACGTTATGGTAAGGATATAACTTCTAATTTTTATCTGTTGTATTTAATTTGTTTATTTTTAGTATGTTTATATTTATGCATTTTTATTATTAAATCAAGTATAAAGATGGTGTTATAGTAAGTCTGTTTGAACACCTGATGAAGCTATATGTGAAAGCGATTGTGTGACTATTAAAGCCTGGCTGCAAACAGACATTTGTCTGATATTTTGTTTTTTATTCATCATATGTGAATTCGTTGACGAGAATACTGGAGCCATACCTTTGCTTATTTGGTTTATCCTAAAATATTGTTTTAAACCATTTTCCTGTGATTTGTGAACTCTTTATTGTCATTGTGTTGAAGTAATAAGTATTGTCTTGTGTTTTTATTATTTATTAAATATTTTTAAACCTTTCAACTGTGGCTGTTTTGTGTAGAGATAATTTAAGCTCTACAGTACTTGCATGCATTTGGTGGTACAGTACAAAGCCACTCCAATAGCCTTGCTGTTTGCCACACTTACTAATTGGATAATAACCTTACACAGTAAAATTGGACACCCTTTGGTAAGGGCCTTATTAGTAGCTGATACCAGTAGTTGATGGCAGTGATTACTACCTTATAGCCTGGCAGGAGGGGGCATAGCTGGATATCCTGTGCCAGCCTTCCCCAGGAGTGTCTGTGCGTTTGTATATAAACCAAATCTCAAAGTGTGTGTGTGTGTCAGCTACTTCGGCAGGGACACGAAGCACTGGTTGGACCGAGAGGGTACTGGAGGTTTTGGCTTGACTACTCGGTTGAGATCTGAACCCTTTAGCTGTGCCAGTGGGGAGTCTCATTGAGAATCTGGAGAGAAAGGGAGAAACCAGCTCCAGACTGACTGTGATCTCTGTGTGCTCTTAAGGGAAATTGTACTTTACTCTGTGTATACTTGTTATCCTCTCAATGTGGATGCCTTTCACTGGTGCTAGTGGTGAGGATTGAGGCTCCTTGATTATTGGGTCAGTGCACGTGCATCATATCTGTGTATAAGATTAAAGGGACTAAAACATTTTAACTGCTTGTATCTTACTATCTATATCCATATAACAGAACTTCCAATTTCTCAATTTTTTTATATTATCTTTTATTTAGTCACTTCCCACATATCCTTAGCTGCCACACCAGAAACTTTTTTAATCCATATTCCTAAATACTTCATTTTATCATGTCCCCTTAAATATGGATATTGCTGAACCAATTCATGTGTGGGTACACAATTTACAACTATTGTCTTTGTTTTAGCTTCTTTACTTTTGTATCCCAATAGATTTGAAACTGTCTCAAAATGTTCAGCAACACTGCAATGTCCTTTTCTAGTTTTACTAGGTATAAAATAATATCATGCGCAAATAGAGCCAGCTTTTCTTGACTGCTATACCAATTATATCCATGAATTTCTGAGTCCCTTATTTTCTTTGCTAGTTGTTCTAAATATAATGCAAATAACAAAGAGGGAAGAGGATATCCCTGCCTGGTTCCTCTGCCCAGGCAGAAATGATCAGAGAGGAACACACCCACTTTAATTTTCACCTCCAGTCCCTCATATATCCACCTAATCAGCCTTATAATTTTATCAGGGAATGCAAATGATTCCATTGTCCTGTTCATAAAGTCACAGCTTACTCTGTCAAATGCTTTTTCTGCATCAAGACCCACCAACAACAGTGGTATTTTCTTGCATTCTCTTTCCCCCTGGATCATCAGTGTTCTGTTAAAGTTGTTGCATGTTTACCACCCCTCCACAAAACCACATTGAGCCATATCTATCGATTTTGGCATCAGTTTAGTCATTCTTTTAGCCATTATAGATATAAACACTTTATAATCATGGTTTAGTATTGAAAAGGGGCCTGTATGAAGCTGGATTGGATGAATCTTTACCCTCTTTAGGTATTACAATGGCCACTGCTTTCTTCCAAGATGTTGGTACTCCTCCTCCTCTTAAAATACTATTAAACAGAACCTTCCAACTCTTTATCGGTTTTTCCCTCCTAACTTTCCAACTCTTATATGAATACTGTCTATTCCTGGGGACTTTCCTGTAGACTGGTTATACATCACCATTTTAGCTCATCTCCTCCTATCACAATTGATAGTAATTGAGCGTTGTCTGCCACTAACCTTGGCACATTTAATTCTTCCATAAACATTTCCATTTGTACCTTTTCTTGATTTCCATAATTCCCTACTTTATACAGACTTTCATAGAATTTCTGAAATATTTCTAATACCTCTACAGGATCTCTTGTTATTTTCCTTCTTATAGACTCCCTAAACTTGGCTACAACCCTTTCTACTTTCTGTTGCCTGAGACATTATGCTAAAATATTTTGTGCTCTAGAGTTATTCTAAAAAACAAAAAGACAGTTGTTTAACAGCAATCTTTCTAAACTCACGTGTATTATTGAGGTAACCTCTTATTTTCTGTTTAGCATTCTACATTTGATCCTTCTCTTGTTCTGTGAGATTCCCCCTATTTTGCAATACTTTTAACATGTGTCAGTTCCTCCAAATAATTCTTGTTGCTTCTTAGCCATATGTCCCTTTCTTTTATTTCCACCCTATTTTTAAACTCCACTTTAATTTTGTCCTACTCCCTAGCTATATTTTCAAAAGGGATTTCTGTTTTCTCTAGTAACTCCTGAATAATTTCCACTACTCATTCCATAAATTTCTCCCTTTTCAACAGATAGGTGGGAAAGCGCCAGTGTCTCATTTTTATTTCATTACACTGTGTTTTTATTTTAGTTATTATCGGTGCATGATCTGGAATAGTTATTGGGTGTGTATCAAGACCTTCAATTAATTACACATGCTCCTGCTAAATGTAAATTCTGTCTAACCTAGCCAGTTTTTGTACCTTGCGGAATAATCTGAAAATTCCCCTCAAACTCCTGAATTCACATCTTCCATGCCAAATATTTTCAGAAATGGCTTCAAAAATCTACCGTCCTCTGCTATATTTTCCCTTCTGGGCCCCCCAAACACATCTTCAGTATTGCTATTCAAATTCCAGTCCCCACCTATAAATAATATTCCCTGCTGAAAGCTGATTATTTCTCCCAGAATTTTCTGGAGTTCCATTATAACAGTTTTAGGTGGAATATACATACATGCCAGTGTAATCCTCCTCCCTTGCCAGTAGCCCCTTAGTACAACATATCTACCATTATTATTTTCATCTTCTTCTGTCACTATTGGAGCTCCTGTTGCAATTAATATAAGTACCTTTCTTTTCCTTTGTCGCAGGTATTCCGCTGAATAACCATTCTGAAAATCTTTCTTTATCAAATTCACATGTTCAGTTCTTTCCATGTGTGGCTCCTGAGGCATAGCTATTTCCAGTCTACATGTTTTAATATAGTTCACTACTCTTTCTTTTTTGCATTTATCTGTGAGACCATTGACATTTAAAGACATTACAGAAAGCATCCTTTGTATTAAAAAGTTATTATTCCCACCTTTTATGTATAACAGCTTTTTTAAATGTCTAGTTCCAGCATTTGTTACATATGTACACTGTTTGGCAGGTTGATCTTTTATACAGTTGTTTCTTGTCCTATCCATTTGAGCCTATATCACATCTTACAATTTTTTTATGTTTTATTGAAAGCCCTCAAAAAAAAACAAAACAAAAAACAAACACACCTCCAATACCCACGAAAACCTGTTAACGTAATAATAACACACAAAACTATGGATATCTTCAAATATTTAAGTTTTCCCTCCTAATAGGAACAAATATTCCAAATTGACAGCCACAGACTTTAGTTAACCTAAAGGAAATGTTATCCATGGTAAATGCATTGTGCAGCCTGTGCTTCTACTAAGTGTTGTCTGTTTTCGTCTTATCTGTATAGCTCTCCTAGATAGATAAACACTTCGATGCTTTCAGAGAATATTATCTCCTAGCCATTTCTCTTTATCAGATTGCCTCCTGGAGACATGAGGACCAGATACAGAATTGTTACTAATTTATTTGCTGGAAAAAAATTATTTATTTACTTATTTACATTTGTTTACCGGGAAAGTCTGACTGGGCCAGATGCCCCTTTACAGCGGAAGCCTAGGGAGAAAAGCTCCACAGAAATATAAGCAAAATACAATAATTGGATAGTACAGTAGTATACATATAGAAAGATGCAGAATCCACATCATCCAGTTAGTCTGTAGAAAGTATTCACTACTGTTTTCTAGTAGATACAAGTTCAGAAAGAAAATCATGCATTTCAGTAAAGATCACAGCGAGAATAATAAAATTAGTACTGTGTACATATTAAATAATAGTTTTGAACAAATGAGATTTCCTTTAATATATATATATATATATATATATATATATATATATATATATATTTTTTTGCAGTAGTAACACCGAGGAGAGGGAGAAATGAGGTAAGGAATAGACAGTATGCTGAGAGAGTTATAGCTATCTTGTCAGTCAGGTTTGGTTTTGGATAGATGTTCAAATAGTGTTTTGAAATTGTTAGCTTCAGGTGTGTTTTGGAGGGTGTGGGGTTGAGAGTTCCATAATGTGGCTATTGATTTCACAATAGGGCTTCACCATGAGTGTTGTTATCTTTGTTTACTGTGAGCAGGGTTCTGTTTGCAGTTCCTTGAGGGATGGGCAATTGTCAGGATGGAAGATAATACTGTATGTGAATTTAAGTTGGTAGAGATGGAGAATGTTAGTTAGCTTGAGCCAATTTAATTTATGCAGCACAATACAGTGATGGGTTTGGTGGGGAAGGCTGCCTGCAAAGCAGGCTATTTTGTTGTAGCAAGTTTCCAATTTGGTCAACTCTGATTTTTTTTAAGTTGGTAAAGAGGGGGAAAGCATAAAGGAGTGTAGAGCAGAAGAACTTTCTGGATATGGTTAGTCTGGTATTGACAGTGAGGAATGGCTTGCTTCTGTACAGTGATCCATGTTTAATGTAAACTTTCCTAATTGAGATGGCTATGTGTTGGTCAAGTCTGAGTTTGTTATCAGTAGTCGCGCTGAGGAATTTTGTATGCTCATCTGGTTGCATGACTGTGTTGTTTGCTGAGAGAATGGTGAAAGGAGGGGTTGTAGGTGATTGTTTGCTACTGGTAAATAGCATTAACTGTGTCTTTTGGGGGTTGAGGATTAGTTGTGATTTACTTAGATATGTTTCAATATCATTAAAAGCTTGTTAGACTACTATTTGGAGATCTGGTAAGGTATCCGCTGAGCAGATTAAAGTTGAATCATCCACATACTGAGCAGATTAAAGTTGAATCATCCACATACTGAACTGGTTTACCATGTGTTATGGATGAGGCTTGATCATTAGAGAAGATGGCGAAAAGAAGGGGCTCTTGCATGGATCCTTGGGGGACTCCGACTGAGACAGGCAGAAGTGGTGAGAGTTTGGATTTCCATTGTCCTGCTTGTTGTCTGTCAGAAAGATAGCTTAGGAACCAGGAGAGAAAATTCTTTGATAGTTTTAGGGAGGCAATAATATTAAGGAGTTTCCAGTGGGAGACCGTGTTGAATACTTTTGGCATGTCTAGGAAGATTGATGCTTCTTGCTGGTTTGAATTTCTGAGTTGGTGATGGTGTTAGAGAAATTAATTAGGGCTATGGTGGTGCTGTGTTTCGGTCTGAAACTGTGTTGGGAGGGAGAGATAAGGTTGTGAGATAACAGGTTTTGTAGTAATTGAGTGTGTATACATTTTTCCAGAATTCTGACACAGGGGGAAAGGATGGCTATGGATATGTAATTGTTTAATTCTGTTGATGTTCCTTCGTTATGTAGAGGGGTGATATAAGAAATCTTCCATAATTTTGGGACATATTGTGCTTTAGACCTGTTTACCAGAATGGAGATAGGCAGAGCTGTGGCATCAGCTGAAAGTTTGAGTTACTCATTTGGAAGTTGATCAGCTGCTAAGGATGAAGGTTTCAGTTTTTTCAGCATTGTTCTTATGATGTTAGTCGGGAGATGGAAGAAAGTCTTATAATATTCAGTATTCTTTTTCATTTACTTACCTTCTTTTAAAAATTGTTACATGATCAAGCTAATGGTCCTAATGCAGTCATTCCCTATGTAAGCATGAGAAAAAGCACACTCATTTTTCTTTTGTCATGCTCTTTTATCCAACTTTTTTTTTACATTCCAGTGCATACATTCCTTAACACTAAACAAGGAGAAAGAAGGGAGAGAAAAAAAAACAGGAGCACCTGTTTAGATTAGTATCCCCAATACATTTTAAAATGACTGAGAAAACTGTACTTTATAGCATGCAAAGAAAATTATGCAGTATAAAAATAGTACCATTAAAAAAACGTTTTACATACAGTTTACTTTCTCCTCCTTTTCCCCTCTCAAGTATTTTTCCAAATATTAATGATATGAAGTAGGGCATATGCTTTTGATTCCCATACAAGTTTAACAAAGTCCAAAAGAGTCCAATATTTCCAGATTTTCTTGTTCTGTCATGTGTCATATGTATAATTATTGCTTTGTAATCCCACATTTGTCAGTTTACAAGTTACTGGTTATATTCCTGTTCATCTCCATCTCCCAAATCAACTCTCTGCTTTGTTTTCAACATACTGTTAATTCTTCAAGTTGTCTCTTCCTTCTCTCAAGTATTTTCTGTTGAAACATTGAAAAGGTTTCACTGACACAGTCTTTGTGTGGTCTTTATTACTACAAGAAGCAGAATCTTCTGTTTTCACAGCTTACTTTTTGTTTCACAAATATTTGTATTTCCTCCTTAGCATATACTTCATCAAAAAATGAATTTGCCCTTCCAGGGAGGAATGTTTTGAAGATAGCTGGGTACAGATGTTTGAATCTCACGCCTGTTTGTAGAGATTCCTTGAATAATGGAATGCATTTACTACTCTTCTGCCTGGTGTACAATGAGTAATCATTCTCCACAAACACTGGTGTTTCTCAAGTTTAGTACTTTGCCTTTCTGCCACAGTTTTGTCAGAATCAACCCCTTCTGCTGGTAGGATTGCATCTTTACTATTAAAGGTCCAGGTAGCTTTCTCATAGCCAGGTTTGGAGCATATACAAAATGTGCCCTTTCAATTAACAACTCTTGCTGTGGTATACCAGTCCAGTTGCTTATTTGTGCTTTCATAAAGTTAATAGAGTCTGTTCTGTTCTGTTAATAGAGAATCTTCTGTGGTACAGCAGAAAATCTCAGGTTTGCCCTACATGCTCAGTCCTTTAATTCTATTATTTTTTAAAACATCTCTTTTTGAGTAGTTGCATATTCAGCCAACCTTTTTTTCATTTCGACCTCTTGATTTTTGCAGTTGTATTACCTCATCTGAATAAAGCTTCTTCCATTATTTCCAGCCTTTTGTTGTTTGAGTTGATATACTCCATCAGTGTTTTGTTTATTTTAATCAGCTATGTGTGCCATTGTCTTATACTTTCCTCTAGGTTACTGGAAATCATGTCTGGAGTTTGCACTGCTTTTTGCAGTCTTTCCTCACCTTTTGTAGCTGATTTCTTTCAGGTGCTCTGTATTTCTCTTTTCCTGGCATTCAGGCAGTGCACTTACTAGCCAGTTACTGAAGTTTACCCAGAAATAGAACTCCACTGGCTATCCCTGCTGAGTTTCTGATTTCACACTGGGAGAGCTAGAATTAAGCTGTTACTCTTTGTGCAGCCATCTTGGAATTCTCCACTTTTTTGGTGTGCTTTTTATGCCAGAGTGTGAACATTTAGTTTTTGTTGTTTCTAGCATTGTCCTTTCAGGACTTGGCCCTCCCTCTGTCTGTTGACAAGAAAGCTCTTTAGGGTTTTTCTTACAAACTTATCCTTCAGTCAGATCAGCTGGAGTTACCGTACAGTTTAGTTGTGTGGAAGGTACCTTCAAGCTTTGGAAGCTGTCTGGCTATTGCATCTTTGGCAGTATATTACACATTTAGCTAAGGCTAATGCAGCAGTGATTAATCAAACATCTACTGTTATGGCAAGTGTACTTACCCAATTGTACTTTCTGTTGCACTGAAATGAAAGCTGATATTAATGCTTGTTGTTAACATTGGGGGGGGGGTGACTGGGTTTGTTAATTTCATTAACAAGTTTTTTTCATTCTCTGTGTTTTCAGTTAAAGGTTTATTAGAATGTAAAGTCAGAAGTGAAACAGAACAAGTCAATATTGCTGGCCATATAGTGTGTATATACAAACTCTGGTAATCATAAACATTTTCTGTGCAAATTAAACTTCACAGTATTTCTACAGTACTTAATTGCACAAGTATTATTAGAGGTGCTAATGCTGTAGAATAGCAGGAAAGTAGAGGCTGTCAGTGGTGATTAATGTGTTGGGTGATAAACAACATGGCATAAACAATCTCATAACCGGCTTATAAAATTCTAATATATAACATATCCTCATATGTCTTAACACTTTGCCATACTGAAGAATAACTATAGGGAAAAAATGCTTGTTTAGCAAAAACAGGATCTAGTGTATGTCTGTGGTTTCCTCTTTCCTGTTTTAAATGTGCATAAAATATGTTGGTCTGTTTAGCATTTCTTATACCATTTTTGGTATTTTATTATTTTTATACTTGTGTTCTTTCCTTTACATTTAAAAGGGTTGGAACCCATGAGGCAAGCTTAATGAAACTTCATCCAGAACAATAGTAAACTTGATTGATTGCAATTAGTGGTGGTTGAGTTAGTGTAACAGTGAGTAAAATAATAACAAGTATCCTGAGAAGGCTTTTTGTTGCACAAAATTGCTGTGGTCTCCTGGATGAAGAGGTAATGTAATATTCTGAATGAAAATTACATTTGCTGTGTTGTTATTCTACAACTGCATTCCATAAAGTAAGTCATAATGTAATGGAGGTTAAAAGGAGTAAATAGTATTGGGCAGATGCCATTATCTGATCTAGTACCATGTCAGCTGCACAGTTAGGTGATCCTTAATCAACTTTTACTTGCTTTTAAAGCATGTGTATTCAGTCTATTAAAATATGACTTGTTTTACAGTTGCAGCTGACCACTTCACAATGTGCAGTGAGACTGGTAGAGATGATTGCATTTGACTTATCATATACAGTATTTAGAGGCCTTGAAACAACCCTTAAGAGTTATCTTATCACAGAAACCTCAAGATGTGCAAGTTTTTATAGAAAGGGTAACTGCTGCATTAAAACTGCATTTTATATTGGATGTCTGTCATGCTGGCACTGGATATAGGCATTGTTTTGTCATGTGTGCAGTACACACAGCATGTTTATTGTATGGTTGTATTGATCAGAAATGCATATATTGATGGTTCCTGTGTCCCAGCCATACTACATGCATGGTTTTGTGCACAGTGAATGAAAGTCATGTGTTACATTATAATTCTTCTTGTACAGTTGAAAATGTCACAAGGCACATCTTTTGTACTGTGAGGTAAGATTTGTTTTATGGTATGTTTTAGTTACCAGAATATAGCGTCAGTACCTGCTGAACATCCTTAAGCAAGATATATAGTTGTTGCACTTCATGTGGCTCACCTTGGTGTTAACACTTAACCACAGAATAGACTTTCATCAACACATTAATGACTCCTTCAGTGAATTATAACAGATGCTTTATTCCAGTTCCATGACATTGATGGATGAAGCTCTGACTACAGCCCATATGACCCCAGTTTGTGTAGCAACTCGGGTACTGGAGGCTCTGAGTGGATGATGCTAGCTCACCCATCCTCAAGGAACGGGGCTGGCTGTGATCTGTCATTTTGCCACTACCTGCAGGAAATGTAGGCTTAGTGCTACCAAGGGAATGATAATAGCTGTCACTAGTGTATGTGTAGAAGCAACTGTATGTGGGGAGGGAGTGACATGGGCATTGTAGAGCCTGTCAGTGATGTGACTGCCCAGTTCAGACACCCAGGGATAGATTTAAGGTTATTAGAAACACTGTTATACCTTGCATCTGAAGATGTAAGTGAGGACACAAACCACCTCTGTGGCTAATTGTTTGATGACCTCTCTGGTCCTGGGGACTCCTCAGTAACCGTGGAACAAATGGACTTAAAACCGATAGAAGGAAACACAGAGGGGAAAAAGTACCTAGGAAAAATATTACATTTGCTGTGGTTGTTTATAGAACATATTATTGACCCTAGCAAGAGCTAGAATTCTTATTTCCACAGGAACTGATTCTTGTTAAACTACCCAGTGGCCCAGCTGCTGTTGTCCCTACTGTATCTGATATAGCCTCAAGGATTGGGCAAATGCGTATTGTTGAATATAGATGTTTGCACTTAATTACATGTAAATACATTGTAATATGCTGAATGAGTTGGCTGTCCACCCTTCCCCCAAGTAGCACCTCCAGTCAGCTTTTTGTTGTGTGTTCACAGGAAAACTCGATTACATGGATTTGGACTGAGCAGTCACCATTACCAGTTGAACTGTCCCAATTGTCACTATGATTTGTACTGTGAAAGCAGAGGTAATCCAGAGGGCTGAAGTAAAGTCTGGTATCCCGTACGTGACCCAGAGGGTAACAGGACTAACAAGAAACAGAGTATAAAGGATTAGTCCAGATAAAATCACTTTAGCTAGCAGATCTAGTAGACTCTCTCTCTCTCTTTTTGATGCCCTCCCTGTGGGAGGAATAAAGATACCTTGCTGATGTTTCCAGTAGTTTGTCCTGTTAAGCAGGTGCATGGACAAGTGTTCTTCGTCCATGTACCTGCTTAACTGAATAAACTACTGAAAACTTCAACAAGCTGTCTTTATTTCTCTCACAGGAAAAGTATCAGAGAGAGAGAGAGAGAGTCTCCTAAATCTGCTAGTGAAAGTGATTTTATCTGGACTAATCCTTTATACTCTGTTTTATGATTTGTGCTATGCAGACAGCTCCTGGTCATTCCTTAGCAGTAGTGTAGTCGTACAGTATCAGTATTTCTGAAGATTGCACCTAAAATTGGGATTTAATTTATAATGCTATTTAGAAACCTTTCCTCCAAGCAGGGCCAGCCTTATGCATATGCGAACTAGGCAAGTGACATGGTTGTAGGGGTACGCTACTCCATTTATTCATTTATTTATTTTAGAGTAAAGTTTCTTTGCGCTAAAAAATAAGGAAATAAAGCACCCCGCAGAAAGAAAATGTACTCTGTAGGCAGAGTCCCCTAAAAGGGGGGGGGGGTGCTCCAGTTGTCTTGACATTCAAGTCACATTATGTTCAGTTTAAGCATCGCAAGATCATGAGAGTACAGTCCTCCTAATATTCAAATGTAGGTGTGAAGGTGCCTAAAGGAGTTTTTTTTGGGTAGTACAATGAAAGAAGTATGAGGGACAGAGATAGGGACATTCTGCAGACTTCTGGAAGAGAAGAAGGAAACGGCGCAATGTTTGTGAGAAGTGTACTACTTTTGAAATAAAGTGGACATTGATCAATCAGATATTTTGTGCAATTTTTCAGACTTTGTGATTTGTGTGGACAGTTGCGATAAGAGGAACGGCATGGTGAGATAAGTGTTATTACTGTTTTCTTTTTTTTTTACAATATTGCTGGCAGTGATCAACTAGATATTTAGGGCAGTATTTCTGGCTTTCTGATTTGTGTGGTCAGTTGATATGAGAAGAATGGTGTGATGAGATAAGTGTCATTACTGTTGTTACACTGAGGCTGAAAGTGATTAACCGGATATTTTTAGCATTATTTCTCTGGCTTTGTGATTTATGAGGAGCAACTTGGACTGGAATACTTTAATGTGTGGCATCTTGTTTATGTGGACCATGGAGGTGGAATAATATTACATAAACATCAGATGTTGGATGTATAAGGGCTAGGTGGGGGGAGGGGTTGGCTAGATGAAAATAACTGACCCTGTTGTCATTTGCTTATTTTAAACAGTCTCTCTCTGGTCTAGCAGGACTAGTGTGCATTTGTGAGAAGTAAGGTGGACTACTCAACTGGACGACCTATATGCACAGAGTAGGAATAAATGTTTTAGCTGTCTTTCCTGGAGAAAATGACTAGCTGCCTGGTGCTGCTGTTTGCTTTTTTTTTTTTTTTTTTTTTAGGAATAATGTATCATATAAAGCAACATGCAACATTTTAATGTGTGTCAACAGTTTATTTGAAACAAAAGTGAAATACATTACACGGTCATCCTCTTATCATACTCAGATGTCTGAACTGTACATAGAAATAGTTATAACTGCTTGGTGGTGGTTGTCTGAGTGGAAGTAACTGGTCCAGTTGTCCCTTACTCAGTTTAAATATCATCTCTCAAAAAATAAGGGATAAATACATCAGAAAATACCCAGACCTTCAGAATTTCTGGAGCTGAAGCCCCCAAAACACCAAGGCTGTGTAAGTGTAACTTGGCATGGGCTTAGCAATCACCTCTGCCCTGAACTCTACCTAGTTTAAAACTAACCCTGCTCTTACGTGTCCACAGAATGACTCTGTATGTGTGTGAGAGGCTGGGGATGATGTCATTATTTCTTTAACTTTCCTCAGAAACATCAGAAGGGTACACAGGTCACCATATCTTTTATAGGAGCACTGTACTGTTTCTGGAAATAACAAGTTGGAAGTGTTATTGTAATCATTATCCATGGAGCCTTTTCACTTAGGGCACCAGTTTACCTAAGTCTGGTCCTGCCGCCAAGGGTTCTAGAGAAGTAACTTGCTCACCTGTTTTCTGGGACCCTCTGGCAATGCCCATAGTAAACATATCTTAAGAGATTTTTTGTTTTCCTGTGGTTTTGTTTTTAGGCTCTTTAAGTTATAACCTTCTGATCAATTTATGAGCATGACTTTAGCAAGTAGCCTTCTCTCGATATACAGACAAGTCTTGTGTTAAATGCAAATTATGCATTTATTTCTCTTTTTTTAATTGGGGCTGATCTCACTTGACAAGAGCCCATTTATAAGGAGGGCCCAAGATGACCGTTTCCAAGACAAAAATCAAACAATGTGGTTAGGAACATCATGAAGTTATGTACAAGTTAAAAGCAAAAGCAGACATCATTATGTTACATCAGCAGTGGAGTATGTTCAAGTTAAAAGCAGACTTCATTATGTTACATCAGCAGTAGAGGATTGGGAGGTTGGCATAATGCTTAATGCCTTTACCTTGCAGACACAAGGTGCAGGGTTTGATTCTCATATGGGGCAAGTGGTTAGGCTTAAAATGGCCCACAAGTGCAATTAGCCTAGTACTAATCTATAAAGCTAATGTATGAGTAAGATATACAACATCTGAAGAGTAAGATTTTATTTATGCCAGTATGATAACTGATACATTCATCATACTGTTTGGTGAATGTAAACAGTTATTGCATTCTTTCTATATGTAGTCAGATGTGAGCAATGCACTGGTAATCTACTTAAAAGAGCAGATAAAAATTGTTATAGAAATCGAGACATAACCTGTTCAGGCAATAAGCAGCTTGTGATAAAGGTTAGCAAAATGCCAAATCTGACACTACTGCTGGCAAATTGAGTTTGGGTTGGTCACAAGTCATCCTTGTTTGTTGATAAACTGTCTATAAATGATCTTTATCTCAGAAGTAATCCAAGGCTGAGTGACTGTTCCGACATGCCTTGTTCATATAGCAGCAGTACTGTTTAGGACACTGTAGAAGATATAATTACAATGGGCCACTACCCCCAACTAGAGGTAGTCTAAACATGATAGCCCAATGGATGGAACTAAAACTGAGATTTTCTTGTTTGCATGATCTTGCCTACTTTGTGATGTTCATCGTGTTTCACTGTTGCAGTCATGACTGTAGGCTTCTCCCCTGCCGGCAGGCAGTCCTCGGTCGGCCAGAATCCCAAAGTCTGGGTCCGGCATCGGCTGTTCAGCCATGCTCCCTGATGTCAGAGCGCCAGGAGTACAAAGCTGACAGCCGACGCCATGTTCTCCAGTCTTTCTTGCCGTGCGGTGATAGCAGTTCGCAAGTGCCGGTCGGCTGACTCCTGACAAATTTTTATGAACAAATTTCAGTCCGAAGACTTTCTTCTCCTACTCAAAGCTAAGTACCCCGTTGGGGAAACTTTTTTCTTGCTCCAGTCCGATGTCAGAAAAAGTTAATAGTTGTATTTCATGTGGGAAGCAAATACCTCATAAGGATTTTCATTCTTACTGTATTCCTTGCTTAGGCCCTGACCACGACGTAGCTAGTTGTCGGTTTTGTGCTAGATTCAATCAACGTACAATTAAACAAAGGTATGATTTTGCATTTCATTACTTCGGTAGGCATTTTAATTACAAAATGTCGGATATGGTAATGGGCTACCGGAGTTCACAAACGACACAAGGACAAAGACAGGCCTCCGAGGTCCAAATCGGACGATAACGTACAAGCAGAGCCAGCTTCAGGTTCGGCCGTTGTCAGTGAGGCGCTTTTGCAGCCCCTGTCATCGGCCATTTCAGAACCGATGGCCGAAACGGACTCCCACGAGGAGCCAACTAGGCCTTTGAATATTTCTGTTGCAGGACCTTCGGACAATGCTCCTTCGGATGGGTCCGGAGCCGCTGTGCAGGTACCGGATTCCAAAGGAGTTTTCAGGCCTACTCAGCTTCTAATAAAGGCAAAGACAAAGACAAAGGCAAAGACTCCTTCCAAATCAAAGACTGCAACACAGGCCTCTTCTGATCCGGCTCCCAAGTCACAGAAACAGTTACTTAAGATGACGGAGGACTTACTTACTATGATTAGGGGTTCACATCCCCCTCCAGATAAAAGGCCAAGGCAGGAAGTTTATTATGACTCCTCTGATCAGGCTTCTGTTTCTTCAGTTTCTTCTTCTGACCAGGAATATTCTTTCCCTCCTTATGAGGATTATGATGCTGAGGAATCCATTCCTTCAGCTTCTCCCCCTGAGGATTTCTCTTTTGGGGAAACTTTGCATGAAATGAGGGAACATTTCCACTGGGAAGGACAAGAGTACTCAGAATCTAAGAAAAGAGTAAAAACCAAAAGATGCAACCGCTCTGATCAAGAGACCAAAACTCACAAGTCCAGAAAATAGTCAAATAAAAAGAAGTAGGTCTCACCACGATGTTGCTGAAAATAAAACTGTGTCTCCTTATATCAAAGGCAGAAATAAAACTTTATTCCATAAACAACAATGATAAGCGCTTTCGCGTAGGTAATACTACGCTTCATCAGATAATTTTTAGAATGAAAAAACTCTCTATTTAAATTCAAAAAGGCGGGAACTTAATTGATTTCAACATTAATTACATAGTTAAATGATTAAATAGTTATCTGCATGTTAACACTTTTCTCACTGTTTTGGAAGACAACACTCTTCCATCAAAACAAAAAACAAAGTATACATATAAAGTATATATATGTATGTATGATGCATTTACTGAGTGAATTCAAAATAAATAAATAAATTTAATAAAGCATTCTGTAGAATCATGGACAATTTAACATGCTTGTATAAACCACTTTTTAAAACTCATTTCTAAATTCTCAATTCTGAATAAATACTCTAAAATCAACTTACTTGTTTCAACAAAACTTCATTGCAACCTCACTATTTCATAAATTATAATACTTAATTCCTTAAAATGTAACTTAAGGTGTGAGGGTTATAGAATTGTGAACCTCAACGAAAAACCAATATAGAAAATATAAAAAACACCAGTGCATAAAAATATATATAAATGTAAGCAGCCCTATAGTTTTAATGATTAAAGTAATATAGATAAATATTTATACTGTTAAAAAACTTAATATGCTATTAAAAATATACATAGTTCATGTGGAAAAGTATTTTAAAATAGCTATAAGTTAAGCTTGAATAAGGTGCTATGATTTTTTATGTATATGAAGATAAAAAACTATTATATAAAATCCCTTCATATAAAGGTAGTGCCATCAGGCTATAAAAAAGTTATATATAACTGGTTAAAAAATATATATATGTATGAAACATATACCATCTAAACATGCTAAATAGTTGGTATATTACCATCTGTTATTTAAGATGGGTTTAATACAGACAAATTTGTTTAAGCCTGGAAAAAGATGAGCTCCTAGCCTAAATATCCACTTCAGCTCTGCCATGGCTAAATCATTGCTTATGTCTCCTCTTCTTTTATTTAGAGGGACTAATTCTAAGACTCTGAAGTAAAAAACATGTTCTTTATTATCTTTGATGTGCAAGGCCAAGGCATTATTTTCACAACCCTTCTTAATCTCATACAAATGGTTGTAGATTCTATCTGTTAGCTTCCTTTTTGTCAAACCAACATAAAAAGCTGTGCATCTATTGCAAGTTGCTAAATATACCAGATTCTTTGTTGAGCAAGTGGCACAAAACCTAGGAATAAACTTAAAATCTAGAACCGGGTGAGTGTATACTTGTTGTGTAGAAATATAAGTACATCTACTGCAATTCATACATGGATAGGTACCTACTCTATTGCCAGTATTGACAGATGTATTATTATTATGGATGAAAGTATCACATAAAATTTGTTTGAGGTTTGGACAATTCTCATATAAAAACCTAGGTTTTTCACCTACTATATGCTTCACTAATTCATCTGTGATTAATATATTCCAATTTTTACCAATAATTTTCTCCATCTGTTTCACATCACTGGTGTATTTCATTACATGTCTCAAATTTCTAGAGTTACACTGTGTAATCTTATTATGTGTAGGTGCAGTATTGCTGCCTATCTTGATAGCACTATTAAGTATGGGATCTGTCTTAACTTGGTCTTTTATTACGTCTTGTCTGATGCTTTTTACCAGATGAACATCGTAGCCTCTGTCAATAAATAAAGACTCCAGTTTATCCGCTTCTTTAGTTAGTGAGGTGTTAAACTTACATAGCTTTGAAATCCTTATAAACTGGCTTTTCACTATGCCAGAAAATGTATGCCTCGGATGCATGCTATCAAAGCTAAGCAAAGTATTAGTCCAACATGGTTTCCTATAGACAGATGATGTAATACAGCCTTCATCATTCAAAGTAAGAGTTACATCTAAAAAGTTTATACTAATGGGTGAAGATTCCATAGTAAACTTGAAGTAGGTAGTTGTATTATCCAAATAACTCAAGAAATGTTCAAAGTCATTCTTTGTGCCTTCCCATATAACTAGAAGATCATCAACAAAACGTTTGTAGTATTTGACTCTACTAAAAGATGGATGATCAAATAAATACTTCTTCTCCCAACCAAAAACTACCAGGTTGGCATATGTATTCGCACAGGGGGTGCCCATGGCTACCCCCATGTCTGTAAATAATTAACATTGCCAAACATAAAAACATTATTATTAAGCACCAAATCAAGAAGTTGACAAATTAAAATAATTTTATCTCCAGTGAATGTTGGCTCACTGACAAGTAACTCTCTAATAGCTTTTAGACCTATTTCATTTGGAATAGAAGTAAACAAATTTTTTATATCCAATGTCACTAAGAGGTACTTATTGGGTATCTTGTCTAACTTCAATTTCAGTACACTATCTAATAGTTCATAAGAATCTTTCAGGATAGAAGTTATAGAATCTACTATTGGTCTGAGATTATGCTCAATGTATTTCGAAATATTGGAGGTAACCCACCCTTTTCCTGAAACAATGGGCCTCATAGGCATAGGTGTAACTTGCTTATGAATCTTGGGTAAACCTTTTACGACTGGTGTTAATGGATGTTCAATGAAAAGATAACTGTGAAGATCAATATTAATCTGTCTACAGTAAAGTAAATCATTAATAGTTTCCTGTACATTCTTGATTATTTTGTTAAGATCATTTGAACTAATAATATTATAAGTGTTAACATCAGAAAGTAAATCTAACACGAGTCTTTCATAGTCATGTGCATCAAATATGGCAATCCCTCCTCCCTTGTCAGCAGGTCTGATAACTGTTTCTGTTGTTTTCTTAAATTTATTTAGCGACTTATATTCTAATGGAGAAAGATTCACATAGGCAACCTTCCTATTCCGTTTAGAAAACAGTGAATAAAAGTAATTCTCACATGTTTTTAAAAAACTTTCCACACTAACTGATGGTGTTGGAACAAAATTGCTCTTACGTTTAAAAAGGCTATTAAAATCAGTAGTTATCTCAGTGGTATCTTTAAAAAGCATTTTCAATGAAACTGTCGTACAAAACAAACGTAAACCAAATAGAGTATCTGTTAAAGTGCTACTCAGTGCAGGAATAAAGTTTAAGCCTCTGCTTAATAGCGCAATGTCTGCATCATCCAGTACCAAACTAGACATATTATAAGGTAAAACAGTCAATTTCTTGCTTTTCTCGCGTCTTCGTACCTTTCTCCTGTTAGTTTTCGCTTCCTGGGTCCTCTGCTGTTCGATCGCCCTCTGTTGCGTGTGGCCTGTTTTATTGGGTAGGGTAAAAAACGTGTATCCTGCTTCACTTTTGGTATCGCTCCTGAAGCAAATTCTGGCGGAACATCCATGAAAGCTTGCTGGTTTGGCGGTGGAGTCGCAGGAACACGCTCCCTAAAATTGGCAACCACAGGGGACGTAGGTCCAAAGTTAGGACCTGTGGAGTTCCCCAAAACCACAGGGTTATGTTCTTTAAGGTGAAAATCAGCTCTAGAAGAAGAAGCAAGCTCAACCGATACGTCATCAACACGCTGACGTGTTTGCGTAGCATTATACCTCGGCCAAACAAATATCTGACCGAGAGAAAAATCTTTATAGTCTCTTTGAAGTTTTTTTAACTTTGTTTGTTTAAGCTTGTCACTAAAGGTGTTGATGCGTCTACAAATATCTTGTAATTTAGACTTACAGTGCTCAGATTTAAAGCGAGAAACAATAGTTTTATAAGTGGAATCAATCTTGATCCGCAATTCCGCTTCCAAGGGTGCAAAATATTCATTAAGGAGCCTCATGTAGCTGAACCCTAATTCAATATTAAGGTCTCGCCATCTTTTCAAAAGAGTAGGATGGCTTTCTCCGTATGTGGGCATGCAGAGAACCCGCATGCCCCTAGGTACTACACGGAAGTGTATTGATGCTTCCAGATGCTGCCTTTGCCAGGCATAACCCTCACACCTTAAGTTACATTTTAAGGAATTAAGTATTATAATTTATGAAATAGTGAGGTTGCAATGAAGTTTTGTTGAAACAAGTAAGTTGATTTTAGAGTATTTATTCAGAATTGAGAATTTAGAAATGAGTTTTAAAAAGTGGTTTATACAAGCATGTTAAATTGTCCATGATTCTACAGAATGCTTTATTAAATTTATTTATTTATTTTGAATTCACTCAGTAAATGCATCATACATACATATATATACTTTATATGTATACTTTGTTTTTTGTTTTGATGGAAGAGTGTTGTCTTCCAAAACAGTGAGAAAAGTGTTAACATGCAGATAACTATTTAATCATTTAACTATGTAATTAATGTTGAAATCAATTAAGTTCCCGCCTTTTTGAATTTAAATAGAGAGTTTTTTCATTCTAAAAATTATCTGATGAAGCGTAGTATTACCTACTGAAAGCTTATCATTGTTGTTTATGGAATAAAGTTTTATTTCTGCCTTTGATATAAGGAGACACAGAGTTTTATTTTCAGCAACATCGTGGTGAGACCTACTTCTTTTTATTTGACTAATCTAAGAAAAGACTAAGGGATTTTCTTCTTCTTCCCCAACATAGACCCCTGGCTATTCCTCCTATTTTGGATATTGTGGATGATGCTTTCTCGGAGGCTAACTTAACCCCTGACTCTTTTCCTCCAGCTCCTGTTAAGCCTGACAGATATTACAGGGTTCCTGATTCCCACCAGTTTTTATACAAGAACCCTACTGCTGACCCTGAAACCATTTCTCAGGGTCCTAAGGGAGTTAAGGCCGCTTCTGCTAAAAACCCCATTCCCACTGAGAAGGATTCCAGATCTTTAGAAAGATGGGACAAAAAAGTGTACACTTCTGCTACTTTATCTCTTAGGGCTTTAAACTGCCAGTTTCATATGCTAAAATACCAGCAATTTCTCCTGTCTCTTTTAAAACAAAAGCTAACTTCCATTTCCACCTGTGCAGATGATAAGGAATTACATGACTTAATGCATGCCACTGAACAAGTTGGGAAGCATGGTTTACACTGTGGATTTGATGCATTGGAGGCTTCTTGTAGGGCTGCTGCCTCTGGCACAGTAATTAGAAGGCATGCATGGTTAAAGGAACAAAATTTGCCAGATCAAGTAAAAGCTAAATTATTGGATGCTCCTGTTCAGCATAATGTTTTGTTTGGATCTAAAGCTGAAGAGGCGATTAAAAAGATGGAGGACAAGGCAAAATCCATGCAAACAGTTAAAGATTTCTTACAAGTACAGCCACCCAGATTTAGTAGGAATTGGCCTACAAAAAATTGGTCCTTTCCCAATTCAGACAGGCCTCAGAGGAGTAGATACAGACGCTCCTGAGGAAGGCCTCAAACACAAGCCTCTTATAGACCAAGACAGTGGACTGCTTCCATCCCAAGGGGAGGAGAGGACAGGTTGTAAGCTCATAGGAAACAGACTCAATGACTCGCTCTGTTGGGCTGCAGGAACTTCTTGCCTGGAAGCCCCTCTCGGAGGAAAACTTTCTCTTTTTCACCTAAATTGGATTCATATAGCCCAAGACAAGTGGGTTCTGGATGTGGTTTCAAGAAGTTACAAATTCCATTTTCATACCCTACCAAGGCCAAGCGGATGGCCAGATCTTCCAAAACATCAATGGACAGAGGCCTTAAACCAGGTGGAAGCTCTCTTGGCTATGAAAGCCATAGAACTAGTTCCACTTTCAGAGATGGGACAAGGTTTTTACTCAAGGCTCTTTCTAGTCCCCAGCAAAATTCATGGAGACCCATTCTGGATCTGTCAGTCTTGAACACTTTTCTGGAGATACCAAAATTCAAGATGCTTACTCTACAGCAGCTACTTCCAATGCTGACTAAAATGCATGGATGGTAACTTTGGATTTAAAGGAGGCATATTTACACATTCCCATCAGGCAGGACCGCAGAAAATACCTCAGGTTCAAGGCCGGATCGAGGCACTTTCAATTCTCTGCTGCCCTTTGGATTGTCTATCATGCCCAGGGTCTTCACCAAATGTCTGGCTCCAGTAGTAGCTTATTGCAGACTCAAGGGAATTCAAATTTACCCTTATCTTGACGACTGTCTTATTCAGGCAGACAGCAAGGATGTCTTACTCCAGCATCTACAGTTTGTTCAGAATCTTCTCAAGTTCCTGGGATTCACTGTAAACATAAAAAAGTCAAATTTGACACCCTCACAACAGATAATTTTTCTGGGCGCTTCTCTAAACACTACAAACCAGATGGCATTTCTGACATACGAAAAACAGTTACAGCTGGCTTCAACTTTCAAAACCTTGGCAACTTTAACTCAGCTATCTGCAAGGAGATTCCTGCAGGCTTTGGGTTACATGGCCTCCTGCATCCTTCTCGTACCATATGCAAGACTACATATGAGGAAAATACAGTGGTACCTAAAAAGTGTATGGTCTCAGCATTGCCACAGTTTAGACATACTGACCTCCGTCCTGCCTTGTCTTCAAAAGGAATTCCTTTGGTGGTCCAAGGCATGTACTCTAAACAAAGGAAAACCCTTCTGTCTGCCTCCTGCCACTCAGATACTAACCACAGATGCCTCAGATTATGCACGGGGAGCCCATTTTCAGGGCAACTGTCTGCAGGGCCTTTGGACAAAGGATCAGAAGCACCTGCATATCAATTTAAAGGAAATGTTAGCCGTTCAGAAAGCTCTATTGGCCTTCAGGAATCTTCTACTACCAGGACAACTACTGATACGAACAGACAACACCACAGTTATGTGGTACATAAACAAGCAAGGGGGATCTCATTCCTACCCCCTTTGCAGACTAGCCATGGATCTGTGGAACACAGCTCTAGCTTGCAATCTGGACCTTCAAACCAGGGAAGCAAAACTTCCTGGCAGACAGTCTGAGCAGAAACCTTTCGGACCCACACGAGTGGATGTTGGACAATCAAATATTCAAGATGATAACAGCAGTCTGGGATGTCCTCACATAGACCTCTTTGCATCCCACCTCAATCATCAACTACAGATTTTTTGCACCAGGACTTTCCACGAACAAGCTTGGAAAGTAGATGCACTATCATTCAGTTGGAGAAACCTCGGATATGCCTTTCCGCCTCTTCCTCTTCTTCCACGGGTATTATTAAAGATCAAACAGGACAAGCCCAAGATGATAATCTTGCTGGCCCCAAATTGGCCTCGACAGTTTTGGTACCCAACTCTGAAAAACCTTTGTCTGGAGCCCCCTTGGATTTTACCACAGACTCCAAACCTTCTGTCCCAACACCAGGGTCAGGTTCTACACTCCCATGTCAGAACTCTCAGCCTGGCCTGGTTAATCCAGGGTCTTTGATTCATTCTCTCCTACCCAAGCAGGTTATGGATGTTATTTTAGAAGCCAGACGTCCTAGCACTAGAAAATCTTATGCAGGCAAATGGAAAAGATTTTGTTCCTGAATGCAGGCTCAGGATTCTGATCCTCTTCTTCCTAACATTCCTTTGATTTTACTTTACCTGACAGACCTCTTACATAAGGGTCTCTCTTTATCTTCCATTAAGATACATGCCTCTGCTATTTCTGCTCATTATAATACAGACCCTCCAATCTTTTCCCACCAGCTCATGAGACACTTTCTCAGAGGAGCTAAGAACTTAAGGCCCCCTAGATCTCCTCCCATTCCTGCTTGGGATCTCAACTATGTTTTGGAAAAGCTCACCTTACCTCCTTTTGAGCCTGCTGCCTCTTCTGACATCAAGTTTTTATCTTGGAAAACAGCCATCCTGTTAGCTCTGACCTCTGCCAGGAGTGTTTCAGAGTTGCAAGCTCTTATGGCTGTGGAACCTTATATTATTTTTCATCAAGACAGGGTGTCTTTAAGGACTAATCCTACTTTCATGCCTAAGGTGGTTTCCAAAGTGGCTTTAAATCAAGCTATTCACTTGCCAACTTTTTCCCCACTCCTCAAAATAAAGGGGAAAGGATCTTACATTCCTTGGATGTACACAGACAACTACGTTTTTACCTGAACAGAACCAAAGTCATCAGGAAATCAGAGCAATTGTTTGTTTCTTATGCTTCAAGTTCCCAAGGTAAAGCCATTTCAAAACAGACCATTTCTAAATGGATTGCTCATGGAATCAGATTTTGCTATTCACACCATGGAAAGCAAATCCCAGGGAGTATAAGGACTCATTCCACCAGAGCTGCTGCCACTTCAGCTACCTTCCTCAGGGGAGTTCCTACCAAAGACATTTTGGGAGCTGCAACTTGGAGTTCAGTGCATACTTTCTCAAAGCACTACAGTCTACCTCTCTGCTCTAAGTCTAGGGCAGGCTTTGCTTCTGCAGTCTTGCAGGGCCTTTTAGCTGCCCCTTCTACTTTATGACCACCTCCCTTTCATTCTGCTTTCGGATTCTACCCTACAGTCATGACTGCAACAGTGAAACACGATGAACATAGTACAGTTGTGTAACCTTACCATAAATGTAGATGTTCGAGTGTCTTCACTGTTGCAGTCTGGGTTTCCCTCCCTCCTGTCCCCTCTTATTTTTACTTTTGTGTGGTTCCTTTTTTCACCATTCTTCTGAGGTGTATTTGCAAAGGGTATGGGACTCACTCATTTTGGGACTCCTGACATCTGGGGCAAGAAAACTGAGAACATGGTATTGGCTGTCAACTTGTACTCCTGGCGCCTGACGCAGGGAGCATGGCTGAACAGTCGACGCCGGACCCAGACTTTGGGATTCTGGCCGACCGAGGACTGCCTGCCGGGAGGGGAGAACCCTACAGTCATGACTGCAACAGTGAAGACACTCGAACATCTACATTTATGGTAAGTGTACACAACTGTACTTTCTAATTGCATTGTGACTGGCTGTTTATTTTGTGCACATGTTGTGTAATGTTGTCCTTTGCAGTGTCTTACTATGTACTTCCAAATAACTTAAAAAAGCAGACAGTGTACCCACCTGCTTGCTTACACAGCCACCACATGATAACTCACTCTGCCTGTATAGATTTATTTTCTGCTTTAGCGCATCTCTCTCTGAGTAATACAATTATTTTGTCACTTAGGGCACCAGTTTACCTAAGTCTGGTCCTGCCGCCAAGGGTTCTAGAGAAGTAACTTGCTCACCTGTTTTCTGGGACCCTCTGGCAAAGCCCATAGTAAATATATCTTAAGAGATTTTTTGTTTTCCTGTGGTTTTGTTTTTAGGCTCTTTAAGTTATAACCTTCTGATCAATTTATGAGCATGACTTTAGCAAGTAGCCTTATCTCGATATACAGACGAGTCTTGTGTTAAATGCAAATTATGCATTTATTTCTCTTTTTTTAATTGGGGCTGATCTTACTTGACAAGAGCCCATTTATAAGGAGGGCCCAAGATGACCGTTTCCAAGACAAAAATCAAACAATGTGGTTAGGAACATCATGAAGTTATGTACAAGTTAAAAGCAAAAGCAGACATCATTATGTTACATCAGCAGTGAAGTATGTTCAAGTTAAAAGCAGACTTCATTATGTTACATCAGCAGTAGAGGATTGGGAGGTTGGCATAATGCTTAATGTCTTTACCTTGCAGACACAAGGTGCAGGGTTTGATTCTCATATGGGGTAATTGGTTAGGCTTAAAATGGCCCACAAGTGCAATTAGCCTAGTACTAATCTATAAAGCTAATGTATGAGTAAGATATACAACATCTGAAGAGTAAGATTTTATTTATGCCAATATGAAAACTGACACATTCATCATGCTGTTTGGTGAATGTAAACAGTTATTGCATTCTTTCTATATGTAGTCAGATGTGAGCAATGCACTGGTAATCTACTTAAAAGAGCAGATAAAAATTGATCTAGAAATCGAGACATAACCTGTTCAGACAATAAGCAGCTTGTGATAAAGGTTAGCAAAATGCCAAATCTGACACTACTGCTGGCATATTGAGTTTGGGTTGGTCACAAGTCATCCTTGTTTGTTGATAAACTGTCTATAAATGATCTTTATCTCAGAAGTAATCCAAGGCTGAGTGACTGTTCTGACATGCCTTGTTCATATAGCAGCAGTACTGTTTAGGACACTGTAGAAGATATAATTACAATGGGCCACTACCCCCAACTAGAGGTAGTCTAAACATGATAGCCCAATTGATGGAACTAAAACTGAGATTTTCTTGTTTGCATGATCTTGCCTACTTTGTGATGTTCATCGTGTTTCACTGTTGCAGTCATGACTGTAGGGTTCTCCCCTGCCGGCAGGCAGTCCTCGGTCGGCCAGAATCCCAAAGTCTGGGTCCGCCGGCTGTTCAGCCATGCTCCCTGACGTCAGAGCGCCAGGAGTACAAAGCTGACAGCCGACGCCATGTTCTCCAGTCTTTCTTGCCATGCGGTGATAGCAGTTCGCAAGTGCCGGTCGGCTGACTCCTGACAATTTTTTCTGAACAAACTTCAGTCCGAAGACTTTCTTCTCCTACTCAAAGCTAAGTACCCTGTTGGGGAAACTTTTTTCTTGCTCCAGTCCGATGTCAGAAAAAGTTAATAATTGTATTTCATGTGGGAAGCAAATACCTCATAAGGATTTTCATTCTTACTGTATTCCTTGCTTAGGCCCTGACCACGACGTAGGTAGTTGTCAGTTTTGTGCTAGATTCAATCAACGTACAATTAAACGAAGGTACGATTTTGCATTTCATTACTTCGGTAGGCGTTTTAATTACAAAATGTGGGATACGGTTCTGGCTACCGGAGTTCACAAACAACGCAAGGACAAAGACAGGCCTCCGAGGTCCAAATCGGACGATAACGTACAAGCAGAGCCAGCTTCAGGTTTGGCCGTTGTCAGTGAGGCGCTTTTGCAGCCCCTGCCATCGGCCATTTCGGAACAGATGGCCCAAACGGACTCCCACGAGGAGCCAACTAGGCCTTTGAATATTTCTGTTGCAGGACCTTCGGACAATGCTCCTTCGGATGGGTCCGGAGCCGCTGTGCAGGTACCGGCTTCCGAAGGAGTTTTCAGGCCTACTCAGCTTCTAATAAAGGCAAAGCCAAAGACAAAGGCAAAGACTCCTTCCAAATCAAAGACTGCAACACAGGCCTCTTCTGATCCGGCTCCCAAGTCACAGAAACAGTTACTTAAGATGGCGGAGGACTTACTTACTGTGATTAGGGGTTCACATCCCCCTCCAGATAAAAGGCCAAGGCAGGAAGTTTATTATGACTCCTCTGATCAGGCTTCTGTTTCTTCAGTTTCTTCTTCTGACCAGGAATATTCATTCCCTCCTTATGAGGATTCTGATGCTGAGGAATCCATTCCTTCAGCTTCTCCCCCTGAGGATTTCTCTTTTGGAGAAACTTTGCATGAAATGAGGGAACATTTCCACTGGGAAGGACAGGAGTACTCGGAATCTAAGAAAAGACTAAGGGATTTTCTTCTTCTTCCCCAACATAGACCCCTGGCTATTCCTCCTATTTTGGATATTGTGAATGATGCTTTCTCGGAGGCTAACTTAACCCCTGACTCTTTTCCTCCAGCTCCTGTTAAGCCTGACAGATATTACAGGGTTCCTGATTCCCACCAATTTTTATACAAGAACCCTACTGCTGACCCTGAAACCATTTCTCAGGGTCCTAAGGGAGTTAAGGCCGCTTCTGCTAAAAACCCCATTCCCACTGAGAAGGATTCCAGATCTTTAGAAAGATGGGGCAAAAAAGTGTACACTTCTGCTATCTATTAGGGCTTTAAACTGTCAGTTTCATATGCTGAAATACCAGCAATTTCTCCTGTCTGTTTTAAAACAAAAGCTAACTTCCATTTCCGCCTGTGCAGATGATAAGGAATTACATAACTTAATGCATGCCACTGAACAAGTTGGGAAGCATGGTTTACACTGTGGATTTGATGCCTTGGAGGCTTCTTGTAGGGCTGCTGCCTCTGGCACAGTAATTAGAAGGCATGCATGGTTAAAGGAACAAAATTTGCCAGATCAAGTAAAAGCTAAATTACTGGATGCTCCTGTTCAGCATAATGTTTTGTTTGGATCTAAAGCTGAAGAGGTGATTAAAAAGATGGAGGACAAGGCAAAATCCATGCAAACAGTTAAAGATTTCTTACAAGTACAGCCACCCAAATTTAGTAGGAATTGGCCTACAAAAAATTGGTCCTTTCCCAATTCAGACAGGCCTCAAAGGGGTAGATACAGACACTCCCGAGGAAGGCCTCAAACACAAGTTTTTATAGACCAAGACAGTGGACTGCTTCCACCCCTAGGGGAGGAGAGGACAGGTTGCAAGCTCATAGGAAACAGACTCAATGATTCCCTCTGTTGGGCTGCAGGAACTTCTTTCCTGGAAGCCCCTCTCGGAGGAAAACTTTCTCTTTTTCACCTAAATTGGACTCCTATAGCCCAAGACAAGTGGGTTCTGGATGTGGTTTCAAGAAGTTACAAATTCCATTTTCATACCCTACCAAGGCCAAGCGGATGGCCAGATCTTCCAAAACATCAATGGACAGAGGCCTTAAACCAGGTGGAAGCTCTCTTGGCTATGAAAGCCATAGAACTAGTTCCACTTTCAGAGATGGGACAAGGTTTTTACTCAAGGCTCTTTCTAGTCCCCAGGAAGCAAAATTCATGGAGACCCATTCTGGATCTGTCAGTCTTGAACACTTTTCTAGAGATACCAAAATTCAAGATGCTTACTCTACAGCAGCTACTTCCAATGCTGACCAAATAATGCATGGATGGTAACTTTGGATTTAAAGGAGGCATATTTTCACATTCCCATCAGGCAGGACCACAGAAAATACCTCAGGTTCAAGGCCGGATCGAGGCACTTTCAATTCTCTGCGCTGCCCTTTGGATTGTCTACTGCGCCCAGGGTCTTCACCAAATGCCTGGCTCCAGTAGTAGCTTATTGCAGACTCAAGGGAATTCAAATTTACCCTTATCTGGACGACTGTCTTATTCAGGCAGACAGCAAGGATGTCTTACTCCAGCATCTACAGTTTGTTCAGAATCTTCTCAAGTTCCTGGGATTCACTGTAAACATAAAAAAGTCAAATTTGACACCCTCACAACAGATAATTTTTCTGGGCGCTTCTCTAAACACTACAAACCAGATGGCATTTCTGACATACGGAAAACAGTTACAGCTGGCTTCAACTTTAAAAACCTTGGCAACTTTAACTCAGCTATCTGCAAGGAGATTCCTGCAGGCTTTGGGTTACATGGCCTCCTGCATCCTTCTCGTACCATATGCAAGACTACATATGAGGAAAATACAGTGGTACCTAAAAAGTGTATGGTCTCAGCATTGCCACAGTTTAGACATACTGATCTCCGTCCTGCCTTGTCTTCAAAAGGAATTCCTTTGGTGGTCCAAGGCATGTACTCTAAACAAAGGAAAACCCTTCTGTCTGCCTCCTGCCACTTGGATACTAACCACAGATGCCTCAGATTATGCATGGGGAGCCCATTTTCAGGGCAACTGTCTGCAGGGCCTTTGGACAAAGGATCAGAAGCACCTGCATATCAATTTAAAGGAAATGTTAGCTGTTCAGAAAGCTCTATTGGCCTTCAGGAATCTTCTACAACCAGGACAACCACTGATATGAACAGACAACACCACAGTTATGTGGTACATAAACAAGTAAGGGGGATCTCATTCCTACCGCCTTTGCAGATTAGCCATGGATCTGTGGAACACAGCTCTAGCTTGCCATCTGGACCTTCAAGCTCAGTTTCTACCAGGGAAGCAAAACTTCCTGGCAGACAGTCTGAGCAGAAACCTTTCGGACCCACACGAGTGGATGTTGGACACCGAAATATTCAAGATGATAACAGCAGTCTGGGGATGTCCTCACATAGACCTCTTTGCATCCCACCTCAATCATCAACAACAGATTTTTTGCACCAGGACTTTCCACGAACAAGCTTGGAAAGTGGATGCACTATCATTCAGTTGGAGAAACCTCTCGGGATATGCCTTTCCACCTCTTCCTCTTCTTCCACGGGTATTATTAAAGATTAAACAGGACAAGCCCAAGATGATAATCTTGCTGGCCCCAAATTGGCCTTGACAGTTTTGGTACCCAGCTCTGAAAAACCTTTGTCTAGAGCCCCCTTGGATTTTACCACAGACTCCGAACCTTCTTTCCCAACACCAGGGTCAGGTTCTACACTCCCATGTCAGAACTCTCAGCCTGGCGGCCTGGTTAATCCAGGGTCTTTGATTCATTCTCTCCTACCCAAGCAGGTTATGGATGTCATTTTAGAAGCCAGACGTCCTAGCACTAGAAAATCTTATGCAGGAAAATGGAAAAGATTTTGTTCCTGAATGCAGGCTCAGGATTCTGATCCTCTTCTTCCTAACATTCCTTTGATTTTACTTTACCTGACAGACCTCTTACATAAGGATCTCTCTTTCTCTTCCATTAAGATACATGCCTCTGCTATTTCTGCTCATTATAATACAGACCCTCCAATCTTTTCCCACCAGCTCATGAGACAGTTTCTCAGAGGAGCTAAGAACTTAAGGCCCCCTAGATCTCCTCCCATTCCTGCTTGGGATCTCAACTATGTTTTGGAAAAGCTCACCTTTTGAGCCTGCTGCCTCTTCTGACATCAAGTTTTTATCTTGGAAAACAGCCATCCTGTTCGCTCTGACCTCTGCCAGGAGTGTTTCAGAGTTGCAAGCTCTTATGGCTGTGGAACCTTATATTATTTTTCATCGACAGAGTGTCTTTAAGGACTAATCCTACTTTCATGCCTAAGGTGGTTTCCAAAGTGGCTTTAAATCAAACTATTCACTTGCCAACTTTTTCCCCACTCCTCAAAATAAAGGGGAAAGGATCTTACATTCCTTGGATGTACACAGACAACTACGTTTTTACCTGGACAGAACCAAAGACATCAGGAAATCAGAGCAATTGTTTGTTTCTTATGCTTCAAGTTCCCAAGGTAAAGCCATTTCAAAACAGACCATTTCTAAATGGATTGCTCATGGAATCAGATTTTGCTATTCACACCATGGAAAGCAAATCCCAGGGAGTATAAGGACTCATTCCACCAGAGCTGCTGCCACTTCAGCTACCTTCCTCAGGGGAGTTCCTACCAAAGACATTTTGGGAGCTGCAATTTGGAGTTCAGTGCATACTTTCTCAAAGCACTACAATCTACCTCTCTACTCTAAGTCTATGGCAGGCTTTGCTTCTGCAGTCTTGCAGGGCCTTTTAGCCGCCCCTTCTACTTTATGACCACCTCCCTTTCATTCTGCTTTGGGATTCTACCCTACAGTCATGACTGCAACAGTGAAACATGATGAACATAGTACAGTTGTGTACACTTACCATAAATGTAGATGTTCGAGTGTCTTCACTGTTGCAGTCTGCTCTCCCTCCTGTCCCCTCTTATTTTTACTTTTGTGTGGTTCCTTTTTTCACCATTCTTCTGAGGTGTATTTGCAAAGGGTATGGGACCTTACTCATTTTGGGACTCCTGACATCTTGTGCAAGAAAAACTGGAGAACATGGCATTGGCTGTCAGCTTTGTACTCCTGGCACTCTGACGTCAGGGAGCATGGCTGAACAGCCAACGCCGGCCCCAGACTTTGGGATTCTGTCCGACCAAGGACTGCCTGCCGGCAGGGGAGAACCCTACAGTCATGACTGCAACAGTGAAGACACTCGAACATCTACATTTATGGTAAGTGTACACAACTGTACTTTCTAATTGCATTGTGACTGGCTGTTTATTTTGTACACATGTTGTGTAATGTTGTCCTTTGCAGTGTCTTACTATGTACTTCCAAATAACTTAAAAAAGCAGACAGTGTACCCACCTGCTTGCTTACACAGCCACCACATGATAACTCACTCTGCCTGTATAGATTTATTTTCTGCTTTAGCGCATCTCTCTCTGAGTAATACAATTATTTTGTCATTTCAGGCAGAGAGGTATAAGAAACAGCCTCCTACCAAGGAGCTGTGTATCTTGGCTACAATTGAGGTGCTGTATTTGTGGAAAGCTCTTCCAAACTGCTCATTATCTGATCTACAGCATATGAGTCAAGGTAATAAATTTGTTTACATTGGCCTGAGCAACTGTAATCAATGACTAACTTGCTTAGTTGCATCTTTTAACACGTATTAGTTTTTTTCCAAGTAAAGTAAAAGGCATCTTTTCTGCACACTACACTTTGCAAGTTACTCTTTAACAACATTGGCCTCCAGTGGCCCTCTCCATTACCAGGCTTCAGATGCCTCTTCTTTATCTAGAATCCCAATTCACCCTCACTTTAACAGAACCTGGAATACCCTACATACCTTCTTTCTCATAGTTATCCTTTAGATTAACTTTTGTCTCACTATTTTTTTTTTACTCAGATCATTTTTATTTTAGATATGAAATAAACAACAAATGAATACTTAATACAATGCCCTATCATATTACTTAATAAATTAACTATATACAAATTTACATACAGCCTGACATATGAAAAATGAATGATAAAAAGTTATACAGAAGTAGATAAATTGATCTTAAGAAATAATTATTTCAAGAGGAGGTTAGATCCATTTGAAAGTGTCAATCAATGTTAAAACTTTTTTCCAAGGATTATTATATAATGGCATAGGAAACATTCTTAATTCCTTGCTTTTAACTTCTATTAAGACTGTCCTCTTCAATAAACACAGAAAATCTTCTCTTCTAGGTACTGTGGTAGAATTCCATCTCTTTGTAGCTAGTATTGTCCCAAGTAAATAGAGGTTAGTTCTATTTAAAACAAAACCTTCAGTCATATTCAGTAATATTAATTATTGGATGCTCCTTTACAGCATGATACCTTGTTTGGTGTTAAGGCAGAAGAGGTGTTAAAGAAAATGGGGATAAAGCTAAGTTTATGCAAACAGTCAAAGATTTCTTACAGTTACAGCCACCTCGATTTAGCAGAAACTGACCTACAAAGAATGGGTCCTTTCCAGTGTCAGACAGGCCACAGAGAGGCAGATACAGATGCCCAAGAGGCAGATCTCAACCCCAAGGCTCTTACAGACAACGACAGTGTGGTACCTCAACCCCAAAAGGAGGTGAAGACAAGTCTCAACCTTACAGGAAACAGTCCCAATTACTTCCCCCTTCGTATGCCAAGCACTTCCCTTTTGGCAGCTCTCTTAGGGGGGAAACTAGCACTTTTTTCTCAGAATTGGCAAACAATCACCCAAGACAAATGGGTTCTGAATATTGTGTCTCAAGAATACAGGTTCCACTTTCACACTTTACCAAGGCTAAAGGGAATGCCATACCTGCCACAAAATCAATGGGCAGAGGCTCAAAAACAAATTTCAGCCCTCATGGACATGAGAACTATTCAAAAAGTACCACAGCAGGAACAAGGACAAGGATTTTACTCAAGACTCTTCCTGGTCCCCAGAAAGGACAAAGCGTGGAGACCCATACTAGACCTTTCAACTCTAAATACTTACTTGGATGTTCCGAAATTCAAAATGTTGACACTGCAGCAGCTTCTTCCCATGCTGGGCAAGAAGGCTTGGCTTGTTACTCTGGACCTCAAAGAGGCATACCTGCATGTCCCTATCAGACAAGATTGCAGAAGATACCTCAGATTCAAAGCGGGTACAATGCACTACCAATTCTCTGCACTGCCCTTTGGCTTATCTACTGCGCCCAGGGTCTTTACAAAGTGCCTGGCACCAGTGATTGCATTTTGCAGACAAAAAGGATTTCAAATATATCCATACCTGAACGACTGTCTCATTCAAGCAGAGAAAAGGGACATTCTTCTAAAGCATCTGGCGTTTGTAAAAAGGCTGCTAATTTCTCTAGGGTACACAGTAAACGAAAAGAAGTCAAAACTAGTGCCCTCACAACAGATAATATTCCTGGGTGCCAGCTTGGATACAACGGCCCAGATGGCTTATCACATGCCAGACACAAGGACAACTGACTCAATATTTTCAATTGCTGGCAAAAAAGTCCCATCTCTCTGCAAGAAAAATTCTGCAGGCCCTGGGATTCATGGCATCCTGCATACTACTAATTCCATATGCCAGACTGCATATGAGGAAATTACAATGGTACCTAAAAAGTGTTTGGACTCAACACTCTCACAGTTTAGAAACAGTAATACCAATAATTCCCTGCCTACAACAGGAGTTTCGATGGTAGGCACAGGCATGTCACCTCAACAGGGGTCAGCCTTTCACTCTACCCACAGCCAGGCAGACTAACAACAGATGCTTCAGATTACGCCTGGGGAGCACACATGGCAGGAAAATGTATTCAGGGCAAGTGGACCACAGACCAAATGCATCTTCACATCAATCAAAAAGTGATGTTGGCTGTTCAAAATGTCCTAACAGCTTTCAAGGACCTTCTGCATCCAGGACAATTATTATTAAAGACAGACAACACCACAGTAATGTGGTACATAAAAAAGCAAAGGGGGCACTCATTCTTATCCCCTATGCAGGCAAGCCATGACCTTGTGGAACACAGCTCTGACTTATCAAGTACATCTGCAAGCACAATTCCTGCCAGGAAAGAAAAATACTCTGGCAGACGATCTCAACAGAAGTATCATGGACCCTCACAAATGGAAATTAAATCCACAAATCTTCAGCATGGTAATACAAAAATGGGGGTGCCCAGATAGATCTTTTTGCCTCCCCACTGAATTGCCAACTACAAATATTCTGCACAAGGACTTACCACACACAAGCATGGAAAGTGGATGCTCTTTCGTTCAGCTGGAAAAACCTAAAAGATTATGCCTTCCTACCACTGCCTCTCCTTTCAAAGGTACTCCTAAAAGCCAGACAAGAAAAACCACAGATGATCCTGATTGCTCCAGACTGGCCACGCCAACACTGGTACCCAATCTTAATGAACTTAGCTCAAGGCCCACCATGGATTTTGCCTCAAATTTCACACCTTCTGACACAACAAAACAATCAGATCCTGCACAGTCAGCTCAAAACCCTAATCCTGGCTGCATGGCAGATTCATTAGTCAAACAGGCAACGCCTCTCTCTAAAGTTGTTATGGATATCATCTTGGAGGCCAGGAGGCCTAGCACCAGGAAATCTTACTCATAAAAATGGAAGAGATTCTGTGCCTATAACCAGGCTCAAAGCCTTGACCCTCTTGTCCCAAACATTCCTCAGATTTTACAATACTTAACTGAGATGCTGAACAAAGGCCTATCCTTCTCATCAATTAAGATCCATGCCTCTGCCATTTCAGCTCATTACAACACGGATCCTCCTTTATTCTCTCATCCCTTGGTAAAGCAGTACCTCAGCAGGGCTAAAAACATAAGACCGCCCCAGAGAGCACCAACACCAACGTGGGACCTCAATTTTGTTTTGGAAAAACTGACCTTGCCACCTTTTGAGCCAGCCAATACAGCCGATCTAAAATTTTTATCATGGAAAACAGCTTTGCTCCTGGCAGTAACTTCAGCACGAAGAGTCTCAGAGATACAGGCATTAATGGCAGTGGAACCTTTTATAATATTTCATCAAGACAGGGTTTCTTTAAAGACAAACCCTACCTTCATGCCAAAGGTGGTATCTAGTGTGGCTCTTAACCAAACCATCCATTTGCCAACTTTCTGTCCAAACCCCCAGAATAAAGCGAAGAAACTTCTGCACTCTTTGGACATACACAGGCAGCTACGCTTCTACTTGGACAAAACAAAAGCTTTCAAGAAAACTGGGCAACTGTTTGTAGCATATGCTGCAGGATCACAGGGCAAGGCTATCTCAAAGCAGACTATTTCCAAATGGATAGGACACTGTATTCGTTACTGCTACACACAGCATGGAAAATCAGTCCCTAATAACATTAGGCCACATTCTACCAGAGCAACAGCCACTTCAACAGCCTTTCTCAGAGGAGTACCAACCAAGGAAATTTTGGAGGCTGCAACTTGGAGTTCAGTGCACACCTTTACTAAGCATTACCACTTGCCTCTTTACTCTAAATCCAGAGCAGGATTTGCCACTGCAGTTCTGCAGGGCCTCATAGCCAATCCTAACTCTTTATAGACCAGCCACCCAACCTTAGCTTTGGGATTCTACCCAAGTGTAATGACTGCAGCAGTGTAACATGATGAACATTGTACAGTTTTGTACCTACCATAAATTTAGATGTTCGAGTGTTCACACTGCTGCAGTCCAGGTTACCCTCCCTCCATCCCCTCTGTCCTAGCTGGACTTATCAATACCTTTCTATCCTATACAACCTTTGTGGTGTATTTGCTTGTAACTGAAGGTATTGTTTTTATTTTTTATGGATGTTTTATTTGCAATATGTATTGCCTACCTACTTGGGGCCACCTGACATCTGGGGTAAGAAAAACTGAAGAAAATGGCATCGGATGCATCTTATATACCCCTGGCGCACTGACGTCAGGGAAGAAGCGACAGCAACCGACGCCGGACCAAGACTTTGGAACTCTGGCCGACTATGGACCGCCTGACGGCAGGATAACCCAAGTGTAATGACTGTAGCAGTGTGAACACTCGAACATCTACATTTATGGTAGGTACAAAACTGTACTTTCTGAAGTATTAACCATTCATGAGAATTTAATTCATAAGTTGACATCATATATTGTATATCTAATACTTGTTGATTTTTTATACAATGCAACCAATAAATTTATTTTTTCTGTTCCCAAGAGATGAATATGTCCCTATGAATTCTATCTGGAAAGTTTTTAGTAATACTGAAGGGAATTAGTGTTGTGAACCAGAGCTTTAAATCCATATTCATATTTATAAATTTCCTAAAATGATCAAATAAATGATTTATTAGATTTGACCTAGTTAGTTTAGTTATATTATATTGCAAATTTAAAGTCAATGCATGCCATAATATATAATCTTTATCCTTAGTAATAGTATTTTTAAGTAATTTGTTTTCATTTATTATTATAGTTGTATGTAGCATTTTCCAGTTGGAGATATAACTAGGACTAATCCAATCCATTCTGTCACTGTTTTAAGTAGAGTAGCTCTTATATATGATTCAGTGTCCGGAAAATGTATTCCTCCCTGATCCCATTGTCTAATATGATGGGCATATGCAATTTTATTTCTTTTAGGATACCATAAGAACCTTAGGAGTATTGCTGTTATTTTCTTAAGATAGGTTTTCTCAGGAATTAACAAAGTAACTTGTACTACATACAAAATTTTGGGAAGAAGAACCATTTTAATCAGCTGTAGTCTGTCTTCAAAAACTATGAATAGGTTATTATATTTGAACACTAGAGAATCTGTTGTATCCATGACATTTTTATAGTTAATATTCATTATATCTTGTGTAGTCTCACACAAAATTATCCCCAGGTATTTTAAAGTTGCTACTGTTCACCTATGATATGATTCTTGTCTATTTGTAAATCATTCTTCTTATTTAGTAATAAATATTTAGATTTTTGGTTATTAAAACTAAGACCTGAGATCTTACGAAATTTCTGTATCAAAATATTTAGTTCATCTAAGACTTATTTAGAATTCAATAGTGTAAGAAGTATATCGTCAGCGAAGAGCATGATCTTAGAATTATATTGTCCAAATATATTTATTCCCTTTATCTTCGGATTATTTCGTATTAATATAGCCAATAGCTCTGTAGCCAATGCAAATAAGATGGGTGACATAGGGCAACCCTGTTTAGTACCGCTTGTAATTTGTATAGCCTCTGAGGTGAAGGGTCCTATTTTTATATAAGCCAAGTTGTTTTCATAAACCATTTTAATGAATGTTATAAAGGAGGGAGGAAAGGCATATGCTTCAAGAATTTTAATTAAATAATCCCAGTTTAGAGAATCAAATGTTTTTTCAATATCCAGACCAGTTATCAAGGCTTCTGTATTTTCTTTGTTTAAATAATCAATTAATGTCAATATTCTTTTCACGTTGTCATGTGTGTGACTATTTTGAATAAATCTAGTTTGATCATTGTTGAATATTTCATTCATTTGGTTTTTCATTCTATTTACCAGGATAGATATAAATATTTTATAGTCATTATTTAACAATGAAATTGCCCTGTATGAACTACAATGACGAGCTTCTTTATTTTCTTTTAAAATGGGTATGATTAAAGAGCATCTCCATGAAGGAGGAATTATTGCATGGGTTTGAATTTCAATTAGTGTTTTATGTAGTAATGAGGTTATATTTTTGGGAAAGTATTTGTAAATTACTGAGATTAAACCCTCCATTCCAGGAGAGTTATCAGATTTACTTTCTTTGATTTTATCAGTAACTTCTTTGTGTGTAATGGGTTTTTGTAAATTCCTTTGTAATCTTTCAGGGATTGGTTTAATATTAGAAATCATATTTTCTATGTTAAAATGGTCTGTTGTAATATTCTTACTTTTATAATGATTTCTATGACACTTAAAAGCATCTAGTATATCTCCTATTTCCGAAACTTTCTTACCTTTTTCTTCATGTAAGATATTAATAATAGAGTTAGCTTTAGATGGCATTTTAACTTTAACAGATACATTATGTAAATATTTTGAGGAAGTATCATAAGAATTTATCTTTAACATTTCCATGGCTAAATTAGTTTTATGATTTGATATTTTGTTATTATCTTTTATTTAATTCTTCTATTTTCTTCTTGTTTTCACTCAAATTAATGGACTTTTGGGATTTATATAATGAGTTTTCTTTGTAGTTCTGATTCCCATTCCTTGATTCTGTTTTTTATACCAACCAATCAATTTCCCATAAATGTAAGCTTTAAGTGAATCCCAAACCATTACTATATTCACTTCTGAGTTGTAGTTTATATCTATAAAGACATTAAGTTCATTCACTAACCACTGCTTAAATTCTTTTATTTTTGTAATGTACGCAGGAATTCTAGATATAAATGTTAGTGGTTTAAAATCTATTTGCATTTTTAGAACTAATGAATTGTGATCTGATAGGGGACATGGTATTATTGAGAAAGAAGTCATTTTTGTTTGAAGATCTTGAGAAATGTATATTTTATCTATTCTGGTTTGAGTACCAAATCTATAGTCTTGGTGAGAGAATAATAATTAGTTGTTATCTATAACATTAAAGGTATCTATCAAGTTTAAAGATTTGGGCCATCTTTTTAATAGTTTTGCAGTAGCTGTTAAACATGGAGATTTTTTATTAGTAGTTTCAGAAGTATTGGTAATACAATTAAAATCTCCTCCTACCACTAGATTGCCTTTAGATATGTATAATTTGATCTAGATGTTGAACAAGAAAAAACAGCCACAAGGTACCAAAATGAGACCAATAACCAAATCCAAGGTACCAATAGACCAGAAGCCAGCCAGAAGCTTTTTAAAACCAATTTAATATGTGCACAAAACACACAGTAAACACACAAATGCAGGCAATTAAATACAGCGTTTTCACTTCAAACACTTCATCAGATGTGGTTCTGAGGTAAATTGACAGGTTAAATATCTTGCTAGTGAACAGATTGACCAATAAAAGCATTCAATAAAATGACTCATAAATACTCATAAATATTAATGAATAAATAAGAGTTAAAATCGAAACCAATATAATAGGCACTTTAAACCTATAAAAACCTGTATAAAACAAACTGATTAAAAATTATTACATATTTAATTCAAGTGAGGACCATTTTGAACAGAATTATAACATTAAGTTAAAGAAAGGAAGGTTAAAAGCTCCATAAGAAATAAATTTCACCAGTTTAGAAATGAATGTAAAACAATACTTTGGTCAATGGGCATGTTGGTGAAGGGAACAGAGTGGATGAGGAAGTGATGGGCAGGTATGGTGTTAAGGAGAGGAATGCAGAAGGTCAGATGGTAGTGAATTTTGTGAAAAAGATGGACATGGCTGTGGTGAATACGTAATGTTAAGTTGTCAATCTCGCCTTCATTCTTGCTGGATGGGGTTCGGAGCCGATCCTCGGCTCCGACTCGGCACTTGCTAAGCTCGAGAGTCACTTTTACCAGCTTGAGGCAGCCCCATATCCCATGATGCAAGGTGGTAAATACCCAGATCTCGTTTGCCGCTTCGCTGATGAGGTACTCCTTTTGCCAGCTCTTGGTAAGTAATTTGTCATACAAATTTTAGTCACCCCATTCCTAAATTTCTCTCGTATATTAGTTTATATTAGTTTATTTGATACTTTTAGATAGTTGTAGGGTCTCTAGCTCTAGTTTACTTTTTCCCTAGTTTTTATTTAGTTGGGCCTTAAATCCCCTCCCATCCCTTCCTGTCAGGGTGTGTGTGTGGGTTTATTTTTTCCCCAGTTTAAATTAAATTTCTGAATCTGGGACTGTGTGTGAGTAGTGTGTTGTGTGTGTGCTCACTATGTCCAAAGAACAGAGGGTCTCAGGCTTCAAGAAGTGTGACTCGTGCTGTCAGAATTTGTCTCTGACAGACGGTCACACTTCTTGTATCTATTGCCTGGGACCTCTCCACCTGCAGGACTCCTGTGCTATTTGTCACTCTTTCAGCCAGAGAGTCCTGCAGGAAAGGAGAAATAAATTAATTTTAAGAGGACTACTTAAACCGGAGGGCTTCCCGGCCAAGTCTGCTTCGGGCAAGCCCTCTAAGACCTCCAAGGCCCAGGCTTCTGCTTCTAAGCCTTCGGCCCTGGCTCCGACTCCTTTGAGTCGAGATCGCTCCGCTGGAGCCGATCTTATTTTGTCTAAATCTTCGCACCGATGGCTATCGGTGCCGATACTAACTGCCACATTGGTGTCGGCTCCGACCGCTCTGACCACCATGTGTCTAAGGCTGTATCGGTGGCCGCGGCCGATACCATTGTTTCCTTGCCTGTATTGGCTCTGGCCGGAGCCGATACATCTTTGACCAGGCTTGGAGCCGATAAGTTGTCGGCTCCGTCTGGAACCGAGGGTTCTTCGGCTCCGATGGTTCCGTCGAGGAAGCGTTCCAGGTCTCCCTCTTTGGAGCCGATACTGTCAGCTCCAACCTCTCCTCTTCTTTCGGAGCGGAGCCATCGGAGCCGATCATCTAGGTCTTCCAGGCTCTCAGACCACGATTTGGAGAGAGTGGTAAGCAGATTGTTAAAATCACAGGCACTAGCCCAAATGCTTCATAGTCCATCTCAACAGATGACTACTAGTCCACACCCTCTTCAAGTTCCTCCTTCGACTCTCCTCCAGAGCTCGGAGCCAGAGTCTATTGGTATAGTCACTGCTACGGCTGCGGGCAGATACCACCCCTTCTGCTCCTTCAGCTTCTACTCTTATCTCCTCCTCGAGACCTTCCTTGAGGGATCCGTGGTCAGGCTTCCCTGGTTTGCTCCGAGGGGTGAGTGGCATCAGACCCTTGTCCGACCCGCTCTTCCCCTCGGGCTTGACCTTGGTGAGCTCGGCTCCGACATCTGCCTCGAGCCTTCCCTTCGGTGGGCCCGAGCCCCTGTTTCTTCGAGCGGGTCTCCGATCTCCCTGGGAGGGGAGCCTTCGAGGTGATGAGGAGTGTGCTGGCCCCTGGGCTCAGTCAGCAGTCTATCCCCTTAGCTCCTCCCTCTTTGGTGCCTGTAGATGTCTCTTCCCACTCTCTTGCTCCCAGACCGAGAGATCCACCGCCTCAGGTTTCCCCACTGGGAAGAACCCCCCCCCCTTCTGAGGATTCTCCTGATCCGTCAGGAGATCCTCCACGTAAGAGGACCTGTAAGAGGAAGCACCTAGACTCCCCTGAGTCTGCAACTTCAGATACCGACTTAGATGAGTCGGAGGGGTCCCCAAGATCCCCCTCTGAGGATGTCTCTTTTTCAGACATCCTAGAACTCCTAAAACAGAGGGGAAACTGGCCCTCCATTAATCCCTCCGAGGATGAGTCGGTATACCTAGAGGCGTTTGGATCTCGACCCTCCACCTCCTGGGTGTCTCTGCCTTTTGACCCCCTCATGGAGGTGATAGCTCGGAAGGCGTGGGCATCTCCTGATTCCATGGAACCAGTTCCCAGGAGGCCTTCTAAATTTATTACAGCCCCTTCCGAGAAATTATTTCTTACAAAAGGTGTCCCTGTTGATGCCATGGTGGTGGCGGCCGCCACCAAAAAGGAACTTGCAGATCTTTCCGTACCAGTCCATCCTCCTAACAAGGATTCTAGGACCATGGACAGGTATGGTAAGCGGATGTTTTCCTCAGCTTACCTTTGCCATGCGTTCGCTGAACTATTTATGTCACTTCACCAGACTTCAAAGGGACATCCTTAAAGAATTAGGTGAAGTAGTACAGGATCCTACAGCTGCAGGGGCTCAGGACAAGATTGCTTCTCAGCTAGGAATCCTTAACTCCATAACCAACTCCTCCATGCGGCTAATTTCGTATGCAGCAGATGGAGCGAGTAGAGCTGCAAGAACAGGAGTGGCTCTTAGACGTCAGTCCTGGATGCGGCTCTGTAATTTTGCAGATCCCTTTAAGGCGTCCTTCACAAACTCTCCCTTCGATGGATCAACATTGTTTGGTCCTCAGGTGAAGGATACTTTGACCAGGTGTGAGCAAGACGGCAAGACTCTTTCTGCCGTAGGAGTCTGTTTTTCTACCCCTTCTAGGCCTTACCCTAAAGGACAGAAGGGGGGAAAGATGTGGTTCCGTAAATCTCAGGGAGTCACGCCGGACACACGTGGTCAGTTTACCCCTAGAGGCAGAGGGGTAATAATAATAGACGCCCTAGGGGCAGAGGGGTCCAGAACCAGGGCAGCAGAGAGCCTCTCTCTGACAAGCCCTTCCAGCATCCCTGAGGTGTTGCCCGACTGTCCATCCTTGGAGGCAGTCGGGGGAAGATTATCGCTATACCCAGAAGCCTGGCTTTCCCTTTCACAAGACAAATGGGTACAGTCGATCATATCCGAGGGTTACAAGATTCCTTTCGAGGAAAGTCCCTTCACTCACAAAAATTCCCTTCCAGATGTTCCACCCGGTCTAAGGGAAATCGCAAAATTAGAAGTATCAAAGCTTCTACAAAAAAGGGCCATTCAGCCAGTTCCAACAGACCATTCAGAGCCCGGAATCTACTCAAGGTTCTTTTGGTTCCCAAAAGACGGGAGATTGGAGACCAATATTGGACCTCAGCAGACTCAACAAGTCTGTGAAAAAGACAAGATTTTGGATGGTCACACTTCAATCGATTTTGCCCTTCTTAGGCAAAGACAACTGGATGTGCTCAATAGACCTTCAGGATGCGTACTATCACATAAAAATCCACAGACGCCCAGAAGATTTCTCCGCTTCGGCTGGGGTCCAGTCATTTTCAATTCAGAGCCCTGCCCTTTGGTCTCACTACAGCCCCCAGAGTGTTCACCAAATGCATGGCAGTGGTCACGGCTCACCTGAGACGTCAAGGATTCCAGGTGTTTCCGTATCTCGACGACTGGCTCCTCTCAGCCACCACCAGGCATCAACTTCTCCAAGCCAGAGATTACACCTAAATCTCTGCAATCAATTAGAATTTCGATCAACTACTTAAAAATCCTCCTTATTGCCCTGCCAGTCTATTACTTTTATAGGCGCAAATTTAGACACTGTTCGGATGTCAGCAAACCTCACGAGCCAGAGAATCCTAGATATCCAAAACCATGTGCGGATCATCCTTGCCAGCAAAAAGGTGCAAGACAGACTGGTCCTAAAAGTATTGGGCCTCATGGCAGCTGCCATTACTCTCCTTCCTTTGGCCCGTTTTTACATGCGTCTCCTTCAATGGATGTTGTTCATCCAATGGTCCTTCCAACAGCTTCCCATGCGTCACCAGATTCTGGTGACACAAACTTGCAAAAACCACCTATCCTGGTGGATTTCTTCTCCCCATGTCCATCAGGGCAGACCCTTTGTTTCCCCGGCCCCGGTAGCCACAGTCACAACGGACGCCTCCCTGATCGGGTGGGGGGGTCATTATCAGGGCAGGATGGTTCATGGGACGTGGCAACCGTTCAAATACCACCTGCACATAAATGTCCTAGAGATGAGAGCAGTGCTTTTAACATTGCAAGCCCTCAACGACTTTCTTCCCTTGGGAACGATTGCAGTTCACACGGACAACATGTCCGTAGTGTGGTACATCAACAAGCAGGGCGGAACCAAGTCCTACCCTTTGTGTCGAGAGGCTCTCAGACTTTGGCAATGGGCGATCTCCTCTCATTGGTTTCTGGTAGCAACGCATATCCCTGGGAAAACCAACATTTTAGCGGACAGATTGAGCAGAGCTATACTCATGCCTCACGAGTGGTCTCTCAAGCAATCTATAGTGGAGGAGATTTTTCAGAAGTGGGGCCTCCCATGTTGCGATCTTTTTGCTACTCCCCAAAACAGCAAATGCCCAGCCTTCTTCTCTCTCTTCCCACTTCCGGGCTATCCCCCCAGAGACGCTCTTACCCAAGATTGGCCCCAGGGACTTCTTTATGCCTTTCCTCCCTTTCCGTTGATACCACAGGTACTCCAGAAAGCTACCGTTTTGAGAGCCAAAATGATTCTCATTGCCCCATATTGGCCTCGACAAATTTGGTTTCCGTTCCTTCATCGTCATCTTTTGGTGCAGCCGTGGCATCTGGACCCAGTACCAGATCTTCTGATCCACCAATCGGGTCAGCTGCACCGGTCCATTCTTTCTCTCAACCTCACAGCTTGGTTGCTCCACTTCCTTCCTTAGCCAGGCTTCCTATGATCTCTAACCCTGTTAGGGATATCATAGTGGCATCCCTTAAATCCTCTACTAGAAGGATTTACTCTAGCAAGTGGAAACGTTTCTCCCTTTGGGCGAAATCAAGGAACATAGATCCCTTTACTGCCCCTGTTCATGCAGTTTTGGATTTTCTTGCGGAAATCTTTCACTCGGGTTCTTCATCTTCCACGGTCAAAGTTCAGTTGGCTGCAATCTCGAACTTTCATGTCGGGTTTGCAGATCACAACATTATGTCCCACAAGCTTTGTAGAGCTTTTCTGAAAGGAGTTTTTCTCCTCAAACCTCCTGTCAGGAGTCCTCCTCCTCAATGGGACCTAAATCTAGTGCTAACATCCTTAATTCTTCCTCCTTTTGAGCCAGCTGCTTCATGCTCTCTAAAGTTTCTTTCGTGGAAGACACTCTTCCTTGTCGCTGTTACCTCGGCTAGGAGAGTGTCAGAACTTCATGCCCTCACTGTTCGTCCCCCATATTTGGTCTTCCACAAGGACAGAGTATCCTTGAGAACTAATCCATCCTTTTTGCCCAAGGTTGCTTCAAAACAAATTTAAATCAATCCATTGATCTCCTGTATTTTTCCTAATTATTCCAACAGATCGGAACAAAAATTACATTATCTTGATGTTCACCGCCAACTCAGATATTATTTGGACAGAACAAAACAATTCAGGAAGTCTGATCAGCTCCTTCTTTCTTATGCTGAAAATAAGAAAGGCCTCCCTGTTTCCAAAGTGACCTTGTCTAGATGGCTATCTTCCACCATTTCTGACATTTATCAACTTAGGGGCAAACAGCTGTGCTCAAAACCAAAGGCACATTCCACTAGAGGCCTAGCCACTTCTACAGCCTTTCAGGCTAGGCTACCCTTAGATACTATTTGTGCAGCAGCCACTTGGGCCACTCCTCATACCTTTGTTTCTCATTATAAATTGGATTTGGCCTCCAGGGATAGAGCCAGTTTTGGTTCCATGGTTCTCAAGAGTCTGTTCCATTGAGCCACCCAGGATAGAGGTGCTAGGGACGCGGTCCCATCCAGCAAGAATGAAGGCGAGATTGACAACTTAACATTTAGAAGTTATGTACCTACCATAACGTTCCATGTTAGTTGTCTTCTCTCGCCTTCTTTCTTGCGACCCTCCCTCCTGCCCCCTTGCCTGGACAGACCTTGATCTCCCTTGGCTCTGAAAGATTTTGTTTCTTTGGGCACCAGTTAGTTCTAGTTTAGTTATCTGGTTTCCCCTCATAGCCTTTTTAGGCTATTTGCTCTTCTTTCCTTAGTGGAAAGTTTTTATGCTAGGTAGTTTTCCCTCTAGGTCCAAACGAGATCTGGGTATTTACTTCCTTGCATCATGGGATATGGGGCTGCCTCGAGCTGGTAAAAGTGACTCTCGAGCTTAGCAAGTGCCAAGTCGGAGCCGATGATCGGCTCCAAACCCCATCCAGCAAGAAAGAAGGCGAGAGAAGACAACTAACATGGAACGTTATGGTAGGTACATAACTTCTAATTTTAAGAAGAGGGAGGAGCAAAGGGTGACATACAAGAGTGGAGGAAGATGCACTCAGGTGGATTATATCCTATGCAGGAGGGCCAGTCTGAAGGAGATTGGGACTGTAAAGTGGTGACAGGAGAAAGTGTAGTTAGGCAGCATAGAATGGTGGTCTGTAGGATGATGTTGGTGATCAAGAAGAGGAGGCCAAGTGTGATAACAGTGCCAAGGATCAAATGGTGGAAGTTGAAAAAGGGTGATTGTGAGGTGGAGTTCAGGGAAGAGTTAAACAGGCACTGGGGGGACAGTGAAGAGTTACCGAATAGCTGGGTAACTACAGCAGAGATGGTAAGGGAGACAGCTAGAAAGGTGCTTGGTGTGACATCTGGACAGAGGAAGAAAAACAAGGAGACCTGGTGGTGGAATGAGGAAGTACAGGAGAGTATACAGAGGATGAGGCTGGCGAAGAAGTGGGATTGTCAGAGAGATGAAGAAAGTAGACAGGAGTATAAGGAGATGAGCATGGCAAAGAGAGAGGTGGCGAAGGCTAGGGATAAGGCATATGGAGAGTTGTATGAAAGGTTGGACACTAAAGAGGGAGAAAAGGACCTGTACCAATTGGCTAGACAGAGGGACCAAGCTGGGAAAGATGTGCAGCAGGTAAGGGTGATAAAGGATAGTGAGGGAAACGTACTCACAAGCGAGGAGAGTGTGTTGAGCAGATGGAAAGAGTACTTTGAGGGGCTGATGAATGAAGAGAATGATAGAGAGAGAGAGAAGGTTGGATGATGTGGGGATAGTGAATCAGGAAGTGAAACAGATTAGCAAGGAGGAAGTATGGACAGCTATGAAGAGGATGAAGAATGGAAAGGCTGTTGGTCCAGATGACATACCAGTGGAAGCATGGAAGTGCTTAGGAGAAATGGCAGTGGAGTTCTTAACCAGATTGTTTACTGAAATCTTGGAAAGTCAGAGGATGCCTGAGGAGTGGAGGAAATGTGTTTTGGTACCTATTTTTAAGAATACGGGTGATGTGCAGAGTTGTAGTAACTACAGAGGGATAAAACTGATCAGTCACAGCTTGAAGTTATGGGAAAGAGTAGTGGAAGCTAGGTTAAGAAGGGAGGTGAGGATTAGCGATCAGCAGTATGCTTTCATGCCTGGAAAGAGCACTACAGATGTAATGTTTGCCCTGAGACTGTTGATGGAGAAATGTAGGGAAGGTCAGAAGGAGTTGCATTGCATCTTTGTGGACTTGGAGAAAGCATATGATAGGGTGTCTAGAGAGGAGTTGTGGTATTGTATGAGGAAGTCAGGAGTGGCAGAGAAGTATGTAAGAGTGGTACAGGATATGTATGAGGGTATTGTGACAGTGGTGAAGTCTGCAGTGGGAGTGACAGATCCGTTTAAGGTGGAGGTGGGATTACATCAGAAATCAGCTTTGAGCCCTTTCTTATTTGCAGTGGTGATGGACAGGTTGACAGATGAGATCAGATAGGAGGTCCCATGGACTATGATGTTTGCACATGACATTGTGATCTGTAGTGAGAGTAGGGACCTGGTTGAGGAGACCCTGGAGAGTGGAGATATGCTCTAGAGAGGAGAGGAATGAAGGTCAGCAGGACTAAGACAGAATATGTGTGTGTGAATGAGAGGGAGGATAGAGGAATGGTGAGGATGCAGGGAGTAGAGTTGGCGAAGGTGGATGAGTTTAAGTACTTGGGATAAACAGTTCAGAGTAATGATGAATGTGGAAGAGAGGTGAAGAAGAGAGTACAGGCAGGGTGGAATGGGTGGAGAAGTGTGTCAAGAGTGATTTGTGACAGACGGGTACCAGTAATAATGAAAGGGAAGGTCTACAAGAGGGTAGTGAGACTAGCTGTGTTGTATAGGTTGGAAACTGTGGCATTGACAAAAAGACAGGAGACAGAGATGGAAGTGGCAGAGTTAAAGATGTTAAGATTTGCACTGGATGTGACAATGATGAACGGGATTATGAATCAGTATATTAGAGGGTCAGCTCAGGTTGGACGGTTTGGAGACATAGTCAGAGAGGTGAGATTGCATTGGTTTGGACATGTGTTGAGGGATGTTGGGAAAAGGATGCTAAGGATGGAGCTGCCAGGTAAGAGGAAAAGAAGAAGGCCTAAGATAAGGTTTATGGACATGGTGAGAGAGGACATGCAGGCGGTTGGTGTGACAGAGCAAGATGCTGAGGACAGGAAGAAATGGAAACGGATGGTCCGCTGTAGTGACCCCTAATGGGAACAGCCGAGAGAGAAGAAGAAGTGGTCAAATTTGAAAATTGCAAGCCGGATACAATGAATACTGTTAAAATCTATTAAAAACATACAAACTTAAAAGCATGCAAAAAAAATGTTTTATTTTATTTTATAACTTTGCTGCCCTTAATTTTAAAAGGTGCAATGGAAGTGCTCTCATTCAAGCCTGGAGGAGAGGTGGCTTGTATTGTTATCTGCCACCAAAGTTCTTTATATTCTATTCTTTCTTCCCATTGTCCCCCTCTAGCTTCTTTCTTAATACCTTCTAAAACAAAAAATGTATAACTAGAATTGACACAGGTTAATGAATGTTTAAAAAGGGCGTTTGTTTACTTTTTGTTCTGTATGTCATAATGATGTTCGTATATCCTTCTTTTTAATTTACGTTTGGTTTTACCTATGTAAAAGGAGTGCCATACCTCACACAACGCTAAATAAGTCCATTTGATTCACAGTTAAAATAGTCATTAGTAGTTAAAATCACATTTCTATTTAAACTTATTTCTTCCTTATTGATTATATATCTGCATTGTGAACACCGTCCACATTTGTAAGTACCCAACTTCTTTCTAATATTTGCCTGTTTTCTATCATTTTCTAATGCATTTTTCAAGTTTTGGGAATCTTTATACACAAATTTCAGTTCCATGTTGGATATGTTTTCCAGGTCCGTGAGACTAACGATTTTTTTCCACTCATCTCTAATGATGTTCCTTACTTATAGCACTGCTAGCATTATATTCCAATACCATTGCTTTACTGTATTCATCCATTTGAGGGGGGTGGGGGTCATTCCTAGTGTTGTCCACAAGTGGTTGTCCAAGGATGGGTTTGTATTTATCACTGCTACCTTCCTGCACCTGTTTTATAACATCTTCCAACAAATCATTTTGGTAACCTCTTGCAGAAAACAATCCTTTAAGAAAGTTACATTCCTTCATAAACTCTTTTGTATCAGAGATCATTTGACATGCCTTACATACTGACCCTTCACAATGTTTTTCCTGTAGTGATAGGGATGTGCACTGTTATAATGCAAGTATGAATTAGTGAATGTGCTTTTCCTATGCACCCTTGAGTTAAACATGTTTTCTTTATAAATTTCAATGTCAAAATATTGTAATCTTTCATTAGAAACATCATAGGTGAACTTAAGAAATGAGGTAGTTTTGTTTAACAAATCAACAAATTCCTGTATTTTGTTCTTATCATCTACCCAAAAGACACAGATGTCCAGGAACCTCCTATAAAAATTCCAACAGTTCTTGTAAATAGAGTCTATAACATATTTTTCCTCCCATTTAGCAAGAATTAGGTTGGCATATGTGGGTGCACATGCTGCGCCCATCGCTACACCTCTAACTTGATGGTACAATTCCTCTTTGAAATAAATGAAATTGTATTTTATAACTAAATCCGTCAAGTTGAGGCAAACCAACCTGTCATTCTGGGACATTTCAACCTCCTCATAGAGGATTTCTTCTAACATCTGCATTCCTTCGACATGGGGTATGCTTGTGAATAGATCAATAACATCAATCGTAATAAAAGTTAACTCTTCCTTAAATAAACCTCCATTGACATACCTTAACAGATCCCAAGAATCTTTTAATATATTTTTTCTTTTCAACCATATATTCTTTAGTTTCAAATCCACAAACTTAGCCAGTGGTGAAGTTTTGGTCCTATCAGCTGAGACAATAGGTCTCAGTGGAGGGTCCATTTCATTTTTGTGTATCTTGGGTATTCCAAAGATCGTTGGGCTCTTAGGTTTGTCCACTTTCAAATAATTGTAGGTGTTAGCATCTATTAAACCCTTCAACAGCATGTCTAGAAGGGCTCTATCTATTCTACTATATGAGATGTTAATTTCATTTCTCGAAACACTTTCATATTTATCTGTATCCATTAAAATTTCATTCATTTTGCCCTTATATATTAGGTTGTCCATCAGTACCATTCCTCTCCCTTTATCCGGTTTCATCACCCTTATAATGTTATTCAGTCTAAGCTCATCCAGTACTGCTCTTTCACTTGTACTAATATTATTTTTATATCTAACTTTTGGGATGGCTTTTCTGATTTCATTTTCTAAGATACGTTCAAATTTTTTTAATTTGGGAATGTAAAGGGGGTTGAATATACTTTTCCTCCTAATTGGTTTGTTGATGTTATTATCCTGAGTGAACAATAAGTTAATTTTCCTAGTGAATAGTTTCACATCAATTAAGGTTTTAGTTAAGTCCCCTTTTCTCAGGGATATAAATTTCAAACCTTTTGATAACAGACTAAAATGTTCACCTTGTAAATCAATCTGACTGAAATTATAAATACTGTAACTGTTTTTTGAAAATTTGAATTTATTAGTTTCATCTTGCCAAATAAGGTCATTTTTTCTTCTTCTAAGACAGGGTGGGGTGTATCAGTACAATCTAATACCTCCCCCTCCCCTGTAAGCTGTATTTTAATTGTCTGCATTTATGTGTTTACTGTGTGTTTTGTGCACATATTAAATTGGTTTTAAAAGGTTTCTGGCTGGCTTCTGGTCTATTGGTACCTTGGATTTGGTTATTGATCTAGATGTTTCTTAACTGTTCCTATCCCAGTACCAGGAAACCATTATAAGTTTACTAATGTCCACAATCTATTATTATACTTCAAGATGACTGTAGATATAAGACCATCATTATCTACATATTTATGTACTACTTCAGGGATTAAGGAATTCTTTCTCCATAAAATTGTTACTCCCCTCTTCTTAGATTTAAATTTAGAGCATGCTAAGTTCATATAATCACTTGGGTCCCATATGAAATTATCATTGTTTTTGAAGTGGGTTTCCTGTAGAAGAATTATTTGGGCTCTGTTTAACTTTAGGTATTTTAATAAGTTAGATCTGTTACTTGGACTATTTAGGCCATTAATGATTAAAGATAATAAAGAAAGTTCCATATCAAATTATTCTGAAGAAGTGATTGTAGTACCATTGTCTTTACCTGGACCATCCCCTCCTCTAATAGTAAAATTATTAATTTGTAAATATTCATCAATCCCAGTAAAGCCATGTTATCACTAAACTAATCAACATGTTTAAGTCAGGCTTGAAAAAACTAATTAATGTCCTAAAAACTAAAGTAAATAATGAAATTAAACTAGTTTGAACATTAATCCCTACCCACCATGGAATGAAATACATTCCTAGTCCAACAGATAGATACATCTGAAGAACTGTCACTCTAGCTTCCATTTTCCATTCACTAGAGCTCCATATATACAATATTAAAGGAGTCTATTCACTACTATTCTTGAGTTTTAAAATGTTCTTTAGCAGAAAGAATTTATGTTATGTAGTCCCATCTCACCGTAAAGTAGTCCTATCTCACCGTAATTCTTGCTGGATGGGTTCAGAGCCGATATTCGGCTCCGACTCGGCAGATACTAAAGCTCGAGAGCTTTTACTAGCTCGAGGCTAGCCCCTATCCCTTGGTGCCTCACGGCAATTCCCCAGATCTCATTTGCCACAAAAGCTTCGAGGTTGTGTCTTACTGGCTCGTTGGCTAAGTAAAACTTTATTTGCTAAATTTAGTCCTTTTTCCTAACTTTTTCTATCCATTTATATATATTTATATATATATACATATATAGTTTTTCTCTCTTGTGTGACTGTTCTTGAGAGTTTCCGACACCTATTCCTCCCCATAGGACTGTACGGCCTGTTTAAGTTAGAGGGCTGTAGTGCCCATTTAAGTTAGAGGCTTTTCCTCCCTGTGTGTAAGTGTTTAAAAAAAAAAAATTATCTTCTTCTTTCTTCCTCACTTCTTGTTTGTAGTTAGTATTTAGTGTTGTATTGCTTGTTGTTTATCTAGCTTCTCTATTCCTGATAGTCGCAATGTCGAAAGATAAGGATAGGGAGCATAAGGATCATCGCCCTTTGGGGTTTAAGAAGTGTGATAGGTGTGCACAGAAAATGTCTCTTACAGTCAGTCACACCAGTTGCGTGTACTGCCTTGGTGAAGCCCATTTGCAGGAACCCTGCAACTTTTGTCACGCATTTAGCACCAGAATTTTAAATGAAAGAAAGAGGAAACTCATTGATAGGGGTCTTATGACCAGTTCCTTCCAGGAACAGCTGGAACTTGGTCAGGCAGCCCCAAAATCCTCTAAAAGAAAATCTTCGGCCCCAGCTTCAGAGCCAAATAAAAGGACCAAAACGTTGGAGCCAAGAAGTTCCAGTTCTGACTCCGCTCCATCCATTTCAGTGCCGTCGGTCTCCTTTGGCTCCGAGGCAACCTTCGGTACTGAAGATTTTACTGGAAATTGAGGTTGTCTCTCCCACCTTGAGATCTCCTATTTTGGAGAGAAGGAGTAGTCCTTCTGTCTCCACCGGATCCTCCAGGACTCTGTCTGATGAGGACATTGAGCAGGTGGTGAAGAGGTTGCTTTCAGATCCAGCTCTGGCAAGAAAATTGACCCCTCCAGACCCAAGGATTTCGGACCTGACCCCCTTACCGATCACTGTTCCTCCTCTGACTGCTTCGCTCTCGGAGCCTATTACTTCAGTTTCTTCTGTCTTGGACCCGTCGGCTTCGGGGATTCAACCTGCTTCCTTGGAGCCAATTACTCTTTCCTTGATGGCTCAGTCTGGAGCCGAGGGATCTGGGTGCCGACGCACTCAAGTCGACTCCAAGGGGGACAGTCATCCTGGGTTCTCATCGTAACCGACCCTCCCTCTCGGAGCCTCGGCTCGACTCAGCTCAGCTCCCACTTCTGCTTCGGAGCTGTTCCCCCTTGCGAGGAGATGACCATCCATCCCCTCAGAGTGGAGGTCTTCTGAGCGAGTGGAGAAGGCTTTCGAAGCTATAGAGAAGGCTTTATCCTCTGCTAAAGCCATACCATTGGAACCTTTGTCCCACCAGCAGCAGGCAGCAACCTATTCCCCCTGGCCACCCCCACAACGTAGGAAGCCAGAGGCCCAAGTAGCCCCCATTGGAGGTGCCCCCTCTTCCGAGACCTTCCCAGATTATCCCACTGGAGAGCTCCCTCGGAAGAGGTTGTGTAAGAGGAAGCATGTCGACTCACCTGAGTCTGTCATGTCAGACAGTGATTTAGAGGAATCAGAAGGGTTCCCTAGATCCCCCTCTGAGGATGTCTCTTTTTCTAACATCCTAGAAATCCTTAGACAGAGGGGCGATTGGAAGACCTCTAACCCTACTGAGGATGAATCAGTGTATCTTGAGGCTTTTGGTTCCCGACCTTCCACCTCCTGGGTGACACCGCCTTATGACTCTTGGGGGTCATATCGCGGAAAGCCTGGACCTCTCCAGATTCAGTGGAGCCCATCCCGAGGAGGCCAGATAAGTTCATGACAGCACCTAAGGACAAGATTTTTATTAGTAAGGGAGTTCCCGTTGATGCTATGGTGGTAGCAGCAGCCACCAAGGAACAGTTATCTGAGACATCTTCTAATATCCATCCTCCTAACAAGGAGTCCAGGACGATGGATAGGTATGGGAAGCATACTTTTTCTTCAGCGGCATTTACACTAAGATCGCTGAATTAGCTTACTCATTTTACTCGTCTTCAAAGGGATCTCATGAAAGAGTTAGGAGACACCCTCCGGGGTTCAGTAGCTCCGGGTTCCATGGATAAGGTTTCTGCACAGCTCTCCACCCTTACTTCCATAGCTAACTCCTCCATGTGGATACTCAACGTGATGGATACTCAACGCTTCCTGATAGCAACACATTTCCCGGGAAAATCCAACGTAATAGCAAACAAACTCAGCTGAGCAATTCTGATGCCTCACGAGTGGTCCCTGAATCCAAAAGTTGCGAAAGAAATCTTTCACAGATGGGGCCAGCCTTGCTGCGACCTATTTGCCACTCACCTGAACACCAAATGCAGCAGCTACTTTGCCCTCATTCCCCATCTGGGGATGTCACCCAGGGATGCTCTAGTCCATGATTGTCCCCCGGGGCTTCTTTTTGCCTTTCCTCTTTTTCCACTCATCCCAATGGTAATACAGAAAGCAACAGTTGAGGAGTTCCTTTATCCTCATTGCTCCTTACTGACCTCGACAAGTTTGGTTTTCCTTCCTGTGGCCCTACCTTTTGGAGGAACCATGGATTCTGGACCCATCTCCAGATCTCCTGATTCATCAGTCAGGACAGTTCCACCCCACCATCCACACCCTCAAACTGACAGCATGACTGCTGCAGTTCCACGAATAGCCAAGTGTATTCCCCTATCCCCTGCAGTCAAACGCATTCTAATTTCATCCCATAAACCTTCCACTCAGAAACTATACTCCAGCAAATGGAAAAGGTTTTCATTTTGGGCTACAAACTAGGGCTTAGATCCATATATGGCTCCTGTAGAATCTATCTTATCCTTCCTAGTGTCAATTTTTCATGAAGGAGTGGCAGCCGCTACAGTTAGAGTTCAGTTAGCTGCCATTTCCAGTTTCCATTTTGGCTTCATGGGAAATCCAATCATGCAGCACTCCTTGTGTAAAACTTTCTTCAAAGGAGTTCTTCAGGCCTCCAGTCAAACAACCATTAGAACCGTGGGACTTAAATTTAGTCCTGTCATCTTTGATGTCTGCACCCTTTGAGCCATCCTCTTCATCAGAACTAAAATTGTTGTCATGGAAAACACTATTCTTAGTAGCCATAACATCTGTTAGGAGAGTCTCAGAATGGCAAGCTCTAACTAATCGACCTCCTTACATTATTTTTCACAAGGATAGATTCTCTCTCAGGACAAACCCTTCCTTTCTTCCCAAGGTATGCTCAGAGCACAATCTGAATACTACTATTGAGCTACCTGTGTTTTTTCCAAACCACTCTAATAAATCTGAATATAGACTACACCAGTTAGACGTTCACAGAATTCTCAGATTTTATTTACACTTGACTAAAGAATTCAGGAAATCAGATCAACTATTTGTTTCCTTTTCCGACAAGAAGGAAGGGCTTGCCTGTTTCTAAGGTTACTCTTTCAAAATGGCTTTCGGATTGCATTTAATTTGTTTATCAACAAGCTGGCAAACAATTGCCCATCAAAGTTAAAGGTCATTCTACTAGAGCTGCCTGTATCTACTTCTTGTGCCTTTAGATCTAGGCTCCCAATTGATACTATTTGTGCAGCAGCTACTTTGGCAAGACCACATACCTTTGTCACTCATTAAAAATTGGATTTGGCCTCCCTGGACAGGTTTTCCTTTGGGTCCACTGTGCTGAAGAGTCTCTTCGCTTGAGCCACTCGGATATAGGTGCTAGGGACGCTGTCCCATCCAGCAAGAATTACAGCGAGATAGGTCTACATAACATAAAGAAGTTATGTACTTGCCATAACGTTCCATGTTTGTAGTCCATCTCGCCTACTTTCTTGCATCCCTCCCTCCAATCCCCTTCCTGTTTCTGGGGGATCTGGGGGACTATACTGGTGCTGTCTGACCTGGTTCTCTTTTGTTGTTCACCTGGCATGGATTATATTTTCAAAATCCTTTGTCTCTATATATGCAGCTCTGATATTGGTCTTACCTGCTAGGTACTTATTGCTTTCTTGCAAACTAGATCTGGGGAATTATCGTGAGGCACCATGGGATAGGGGCTAGCCTTGAGCCAGTAAAAGCTCTCGAGCTTTAGTATCGGCCAAGTCGGAGCTGAATATCAGCTCCGAACCCATCCAGCAAGAATGTAGGTGAGATGGACTACAAATTATGGTAAGTACATAATTTCATTTTATATACACTAACAATTATATGCTGTCCATCTGTACTTCTAAACATATGAATTCTATTATACAGATCATTAAACTAATTCACTTTGTCTGTATCAACATATGTTTCCATATTGGAAATAATAATCATTTGTTTGAAGCACACACATTATTTAAAATCATAAACACAAAGACTTGCAGCAAGTAACCTAAATTTTGATGATTATTACTTCCTGTAACAGATAAGCATACATTTTCAGATACTGTGCATTAAAACTAAAAGAGACTATACAAATTATATCACAACATAATATAACCATTAGTTTTATCATGCTTTAGCCGTCATATAAATTATGTAATGAAAGGCTTTCAAGGAATTGGATGTAGTTATATTTACAAAGTGATTTACAACATAACAGTACCGTGTATATCAGTCCAGATGTTTGCAGTATTCTGAATGCATAGTTCACTTAATGTTATATTTGTTAAATGTACTACAAGTATTAAGCTTTTTAAAGCTTTTTATTCTTTTATAAGATAAAACTAAATAAAGACTTCTCTTCTTTTTCCATGAAAGATATGTTTGTGCTTAAAAACAAGGAGTGGGGCCATAGCCAATGAATCCTTTCCTGCTTGTTGCTATGACAATAATAAACATCTCAACAGCATGCGAAAAGCTAATAACAGTACATGTAGCTCGTGTGAGCTGCAGTCCTAAAATCTTCATTTTTAAACTCACATGCTCTTTTTTTTTTCCCACCCATACATTTCACTGAGAGTATACAACCCGTTTAACAATTTCCCCTCTTTGCACTTCTGTCTCCCTCACAGCAAGCTCAATATATACTTAACCAAAGGGCCGTTGAATAAGACAACCACATACACCGCGGGACAAGCCACCATCCCTCCCCAAACCAGAACACACACAGAGCTGTAACCCATGCAAACAAACGAAGACATAGTCTCAAGCCCAGCAGCAAAGCAACATAATTTCCTTTTACCTATCACACTTATGTGTCATCACAAGAGTGCAGAAGCTCTGCCACTTAATTATATCACTCCCACCCAAAGCAGCCGGGATCCCTCGTCACAGCATAGTTCCACATAAAGTACATGTTAGCTGTATTCTGCACTCACCCATAGATTGTTTCCTGCAATTAAATCTACCATTCCTTTAAAAAAAAAAAATTTCAGCTTCATCAGCGCCATAAATAATGTCCATCTGTTCTGCCATGGTCGGACAGCTCTTGACAATAACCAAGCATCAGTACTTTAAAACAAATAAGCTTCACTATGAAAAGACTTGGACTCAAAACAAGCCCACTTTCCAACATTTATTTACGCCAGCTATGAATAAGTCATCCCCACGTCACTTCACTGTTAACTAACACCCCCAGTTGCATTACTTAATTTAATACGGAAGTAATTTGCAGTTATCATAGACTTGTCGGAAATACATTCTATCAATTTCATTGGAGTGCCAGTATACAGTTTCATTGGGTTTAAAGGGATAAAACAATTAGCGATTAGAGTTGATTTCAGCCACAGTAAATATCAATAAGAATTTAAAAGAAATAGTTAACAAATAAATAAAGAAGGGACCAGCAAACTGAGCACTACAGGTTACAAAGCATAATTATTAACTTTGATTATACTGAATTGTATTTAGTTACTATGTCAAACAGTCGATCCTTAACATATGTTTAGAAGTAGGAAAGAGAAAAAAAAAGTAACAAGAGAAACATAGAAAGACCTGAGACAAAGGGGAAAGGGAAGGAAATGTCAGAAAGAGATGATTTATAACTAATATATATCTAGATTTGTAAGTCATATGTGAAAAGATATAGGAAACATACCATCTGATATTGTTAATCCTCGTTCATTCCTTATGCATGGGTATCGGTTCCGAGCTCGGAACCGAGCCGGCCATTTTCCAAGCTCGCATCAACTTCAAACTCTCGAGCTAAACTCTTACCCACAATACCCCTCTCCTTGTTACCTCAGATTTCGTTTGCCGCGTTGCCATCCGGTCATGTCAAGCTACTTCTCTTGAGCTAAGTACAGTCAATTGTTGTTTAATTGCTTTACAAATTACTTTTCTGTCAGAAAAGTTCATATTTTATTGTCTCTTACCCTATCGCATCTAGCGTTCATAATTTCTTCAAGTTTTTCTGTTTTTTTTCCTTACTACTTTTACTCGAGGTATTCTCTCTTTACCATCGTTGGTAATCTTTTTTCCTTTTCTCTACTCTCTTGTACCACTGTTGGTACTTTTCTGTTAATTAATTTGCTGTCATGGCAGATAAAAAAGGTAGTCCGGGTTTTAAGCGGTGTACTGATTGTGGATACAAACTGCCTACTTCTGATGCACACTCTTTGTGTGTTTATTGTTTGGGAGCTTCCCATTTATCTTTTGAACCACCCTGCACTATTTGTGAGAACTTTTCTAATAGAACTTTGTTTGAAAGGAAAAACAAGCCGATATTGAAGGGACTTCTAAAATCTCCCTTTTCAGTGGCTATTTCTGGGTCGGAGGTTTCAACTCCTCATAGAGCCCATAAGAAAATGGACGTTTCTACTATGGCTAAATCTTTGCCTTCGTCCCCAGCTGGGGACTCTCGCCAACCAAAACCTAAAAAGGCTATATTTTCGGCTCCGGAGCTCTCTGTCAGCCACAGTGCTTTCGGTGCCTAGACCTTCGACACCGAGGTCTTCAGCTCCATTAGTGATTTCAGCTCCATCTTCTCCTGCAGCCTTCTATATATCAGCACCAAGGGGCTCCTCGGCTCAGACCATTACCACTGTATCGGCACCAACCATTCAGTCAGCGCAGACCTTGACCACGTCGGCTCTGAGATCTTCCTCAGAACCAAGGCCTTTATTGTTGACTCCAATTTTGTCGGTTCCAGCTTCGGCACCGACAACCACTTTGGCACCGATCCCTGTATCGGTGCAGACAATGACCTCGGCACCAATGACTTCTTCGGCGCAGACAACTGTAATCCATTCTTTTTCTGCACCATTGTCCTCGGTGCAGTCAGATGAGATGGGCACCGAGTCTGCCTCTACTGTGGACAGGCCTATTTCCCCCTCAGTCTCCGTGAGGTCCAGTAGAAGCCTCTGCACCGTTGTCCTTGGTGCAGTCAGATGAGATGGGCACCGAGTCTGCCTCTACTGTGGACAGGCCTATTTCTCCCTCAGTCTCCGTGAGGTCCAGTAGAAGCCTTTCCAAACATGATGTGTTGCATATTGTGGACCAGGTACTCTTGGCCAGAGGTATCCCACCCCTCAGGAACTATCCTTCCTTGGGAGGTGATCACCCATCTCCAAAGACCCCTTCTTATTCTCCTCCTTCATTGCCTTAGAGTCCATGGATATAGCACAGTCTTCCCCTTCTGCGGTTCCCTTTATGGATCTCACTAAGGAACCGCAGTTGCCTTCGTGGCAGGAAAGTTTTGCTATGACCCAGGATGTCAGCTGTGACACGCATAGCTTGCTCCAGGGACTCCGGGTCGGCAGGCTGAGCCACTTAGGGAGGGGTGACCCCTGCCCTAGACATACACTCCTCTTCGGGTGGACCAGCCTTCCAACTGATGGAGAAGGCTTTCGCTGCTGCTGGCGATACCGGACTGTCTGTACCTCCGCCCTCCTCTGGTACACTGGTCCCACAAGTCGCATCTAGTGGACTCTGGGTGCAAGGGCTGCAGGACATATTCCCTCAGGAATCCCCTTTTCCGCTGTCTTCTCCAGCTTCTCCCACTGAGGAGGTCCACCGGAAAAGTTTTTGTAAGAGGAAACACATGGACTCCACAGAGGAGTCCCTCACCAAAGAGACAGATTTCGATGAGGGGGAAGGATCCCCTTGGTCACCCTCTGAGGTATCCTTTGGCGATATCCTCGAATTCCTGAAACAGAGAGGTGACTGGCAGTCCTCTAATCTGACCTCTGAGGAATCTGTGTTCCTGCAGGTCTTTCGTGCCCGACCCCCTACCTCCTGGGTTACTCCACCTGCCGATGAACTTGTCCGGCTCATCGTGCAGCGTGCTTGGAAGGCTCCTGATACCGTCAAAGCTATTCCCCAGAGGCCAGATAAGATCTTGTCCCCTCCTGCTTCGGATCCCCATTGGTCCAAAGGTCTTCCTGTGGATGCTTTGGTGGTAGCAGACTTGACAAAAAAGGATCTGGCAGAAGAAGAAAGCCAGACTGTCCATCCGCCTAACAAAGAGTTCCAGGCCCTGGACAGGATAGGGATGTGCACCTTTGCTTCAGCGACCTTTGCTGTCAGGTCCCTGAATTATATGGCACATTTCACCAGGCTTCAAAGGGATCTGGTTTCTGAGCTCTCTGAAACCTTGGCTGGTGCCGTGTCTGATGAGGTCCGTGACAAAGTGGCCTCTCAGAGGCCCACCATTGAATCTATATCTAACTCCTCTATGCGACTGATATCTCACGCATCAGAAGGAGCAGCTAGAACAGCGGGTTCAGCTGCGGTCTTGAGACGACACGCCTGGATGCACTTGTACAACTTCACGGAACCCTTTAAGTCTTCTTTTCTTAATGCCCCCATTGAGCCCTCCTCATTGTTTGCACCCAATGGTAAAAGCACACTGGCCAGATGTGAACAGGACGGTAAGACACTTTCTGCTGTAGGTGTCCATTATTCTTCCCCTCAACGTGCTTTCTCCCAAAACCAAAAGAGTGGGAAGATATGGTTCAAGAAATCTCAGGGTCCTTTCCGTGACACACAGGCCGAGTTTTCCCCCCAGAGGCAGAGGGGGAAACTCACAGGGAAGATGCTCCTTTCGGGGCAGAGGGGAACCGCGTAACCAGGGTTCCAGGGATTCTTTCCCTGGTCAATCCTACCAGCGCTCCTGAAGAGCGGCCCAACTCCTTTCCTCTGGAGGTGGTTGGGGGACATTTCTCCTTGTACCCTTCTGCCTGGATAAGCATCATTTGTCCTGTCCCTTCAAAAAATCTTCCTGACATTCCACTCAGTCAAAGGGAAGAAGCAGCACTAGAGATAGAAAGCTGCTAAGAAAAAGAGTCATCCAAATAGTCCCTCCAGACCAGATAGGATCCAGATTCTACTCAAGACTATTTTTGGTGCCAAAGAAAACCGGGGACTGGAGACCAGTTTTGGATCTCAGTGTACTGAACAAGTTTGTGAGAGTACAAAAATTCCGGATGGTCACAATATAGTCTATCCTCCTGCTTTTGGAAAAAGACAATTGGGTGTGCTCTATAGATCTTTAATATGCATACTACCACATAAAGGTGGACAGGCCATCAAGAAGATTTCTGCGCTTCCGTGCAGGAGCCAGTCACTACCAGTTCAGAATACTGCCCTTCGGACTCTCTACAGCCCACAGAGTGTTCACAAAGTGCATGGCAGTTGTCACAGCTCACTTGCGACTTCAAGGATTCCAGGTGTTTCCTAGACGACTGGCTCATTTCTGCCTCCACCAGACATCTACTGGAAAAAGCCCTGGCATACTCTCTCCTCACTGCTCAAAGGCTAGGCATAACCATAAACTGGCAAAAATCCAGTCTCACCCCATCTCAGTCAACAAAATTCATAGGGGTTATCTTGGACACAAAAAAACTGCAGCGCTGCTATTCCAGAGCACGGAATTCTAAGGATAAAGCAACAACTAATTCCAATCCTTTCAAAGGAAAAATCCATGGCTCACTCGGTTCTACAACTGTTGGGTTCCATGGCAGCCTCCATCACCATTGTTCTCCTGGCCAGGTTCCACGTGAGGCTTCTACAATGGCTACTGCTCACCCAATGGTATCCTTTTCAGCATCCTCTTTCAGCCATGATTCGAGTAACCCACAGGTGCAAACAGGATTTAAATTGGTGGATGACACACAATCTCTCACAATGGTCTCACCCCTTCTCGCCCCAGCAACCCAAGGCCACAGAGACCACGGACGCCTCCCTGATGGGGTGGGAGGGGTCTATGTCAGGGACAGACAGTCCAAGGCACTTGGTCCGAACTGGAGGCCCATCTGCATATAAATGTTCTAGAGCTGAGGGCGGTGCTTCTGGCATTGCAAGCATTCTATCCCCTGCAGCCATCTGGGACAATTGCGATTCAATCAGACAACGTGGCGGTGGTCTGGTACATCAACAAGCAAGGTGTAACCAAATCTTACCCCCTTTGTCGAGAGGCCATGAGGATATGGCAATGGGCGATGGCTACCAAACGTTTTCTTCTAGCAATGCACATTCCCGGGAGTTCCAACGTGATAGCAGACAGACTCAGCAGGTGCATTCTTCAACCTCACGAGTGGTCCCTGAATCCCTTGATAGTGGTGGAGATCTTCCACCGCTGGGGCCATCCTTGCTGCGACCTCTTTGCATTCCTGACCAACTACAAATGCAGCAACTACTTCGCCCTGATTTCCCCTTCGGGACAGTCACCGAGGGACGCTCTAGCCCACGAATGGCCCTCGGGTCGTCTTTATGCATTTCCACCCTTTCCCCTCATTCCCCAATTTCTGAAGAAAGCCCATCAGTTGAATAGCAAGGTGATCCTCCTAGCACCATAGTGGCCTCGACAAGTTTGGTTCCCCTTCCTTTGGCCTCACTAGATCAACCATGGATTCTCCATCCAACCCCGGAGTTGATCTCACACCCACAGAACCTGTTTAATCCCAGCTTGAACAGCCTGAAGTTCACGGCTTGGCTACCCCATTTCCCTTGATTGCCAGGCAGAATGATCTTTCTTTACCAGTACGTGATATTCTCATTGCTTCTCATAAGTCTTCCACTAGAATTACTTATCTGAGCAAGTGGAAAAGATTTACCTGTTGGCTGAAAGATAAACAAGTAGACCCCTTTTCAGCACCAGTGTCGATTATACTAGACTATCTGGCCAACCTGTTTCAATCGGGTCTATCGGCCTCTACCATTAGAGTTAATTTGGCTGCAATTTCTAATTTTTATTAGGGTGTCCAAGATTCCTCTCTTATGTCTCATAAATTGTGCAAGACCTTCATAAAAGGTGTGAATCTGAAGCCACCTTTTAGAGAACCTATTCAACTGTGGGATTTATCATTAGTTCTACAAGCTCTGACAATGTCACCTTTCGAACCAGCCTCTTCTTGCGACCTCAAGTATTTGTCATGGAAAACCTTGTTTTTGGTCACTATTACTTCTGCCAGATGTATTTCTGAACTTCAAGCTTTATGTATCAAGAGTACATACTTGATTTTTCATAGAGATAGAGTGTCTCTGAGAACTAATCCGTCATTTCTGCCTAAAGTGATCTCTGAAATGTCCATTAATCAAGCCATTGAATTGCCAGTTTTCTTTCCCAATCATTCAAACAGAGAAGAGTATTGCCTACATACCCTAGATATACACAGGCAAATCTGTTTTTACTTAAACAGGACTAAACCCTTTCATAAATCTGACCAGTTATTTTTGGCCTTTTCTGGACCTAGATTAGGATCTGCTGTTGTTAAGGTCACATTAGCTAGATGGTTGAAGGACTGTGTGACCTTTATTTATACACAACGTAATATCTCGTTGCCTGCTACCATGAAAGCTCATTCAACAAGGTCGGTGGCAACTTCTGCTGCCTTCCATGCCAGAGCTTCTTTACATGACATCTGTGCAGCTGCAACTTGGGCTACGCCTCATACCTTCATCAATCATTACAAATTGGATTTGGCCTCCAGGGGAAGAGCATCTTTCATTTTTATGGTGCTCTGGAATATCCTGACCTGTGTTTTGACTCTCTTAAAATCATTTCTAATTTCTTTGTATTTGAATTTTGTCATTTTTAATTATTGTAATCTTTTTTGTAATTTACTAATGCTTGGAACTTATCTCCCTGGGCCTCTACTGAAAATGGACATGTATCCAGCTAGACTAGCCCAGCCAACAAATGTAAAATAAATAAATAAATCCTTCTGTGAGAGCCTCCCAGGAATAGAGGTAGCTGGGGCCTCTGTCCCATGTGTAAGGAATGAACGAGGATTAACAATATCAGATAAAGAAGTTATGTCTTACTATAACGTTCCATCTGTGTTGTTGATCCTCTTCAGTCATTGTGACCCTCCCTCCTTCCCTCTCCTGTGGTTACTAGTGGATCTCACCATCCAGTTCTCTTAGGTTATTTGACCAGAGGTAGCCTCTTCCTTCTTTGACTTGCAAACTCAATCTGAGGTAACAGGGAGAGGGGGATTGTGGGTAAGAGTTTAGCTCGAGAGTTTGAAGCTGACACAAGCTTGGAAAATGGCCGGCTCGGTTCCGAGCTCGCAACCGATACCCATGCGTAATGACTGAAGGAGGATCAACAATACAGATGGAAAGTTATGGTAAGACATAACTTCTTTTTTCCCTGTATATATGTGCTATATGTATGCATGAGCTTATAACTGCGGTGGTGGTGCTGCGGTAGCGTTGTCGCCTCACAGTAAGATGTTGTCCTGTTCGATTCTCAGCTAGAGCGTCTTCTGTGTGGAGACATGCGTGAATGGGCGTACCTTTGTTGAAGGTTGTGCGTTAGGGCCGGCAGCTCGGCATGTAAAAATCTACTGCCAGTCATTAGCGGACCGGAGTTCCGCTGTGGCGACCCCTAACCAGGAAAAGTCGAAAGATACAACAACATGTATGCATGAGCTTAGAGGTTTTGAAACATAGTGAATCCATTTAAAAGTCTTAATGGTTAGGTTGCAGTTGATACTTTGAGAGATTTTACAGATGGTGGTACTTTAGATTCTGTTTTCTGCTTCTTTTTGACATCAGTCCAGCCATTTTTATCAGTGGTTCTCTTCAAGGATGGGGATGCCCATTCCATATCTTCTGAAATGGTTATGATGTTGTTGTTTTTGATGAATTGTAGGGCTTCTTCCAGAGTGTTGAAGGTTCTCATCTCACTTAGGTGCAGTATCTTTATTTTTGCAGGGAAGGCTATTTGAGCTTTAATATTATTCTGTTTTAGAGTTTTTATTAGTGGCCATATCTTTTTTCTCTGTTCCGGCACTTTAGTGGAGTAGCCGTTATCAAATCTTATTAGATTCTGATTGTATTTAATAGGACTTTTCCTCCATGCTGTTTTTAACACCAGTTCTTTGTCCATGAAAAATAAAAATTTTATTATAATTGACCTTGGTGGCACAGAGGACGATGATGGGGTTGATGCTGAAGTTTTATTTCCTAAAACACGATGCGCCCTTTCTATGCCAAAGGAAAAACCTTCTTTAAGATCTAGAACCACTGGAATCCATGAGTTTAAGAAGGATATAATATCCCCTCCTTCTGTTTTCTCCGGTAAACTGAAAATCCTGATGTTAGACCTTTTTTCCCTATTCTCAAGGTCATCTTGTTTATTAGATAGCCAGGTATTTTGCTTCAGGAGAAACTCTGTTTCCTCTTCTTTAAGCCTTCCATCAATGTCAGACAAAGAAGTTTCAATGGTTGTTATCTTTGACTGATGTTGCTAAAGTATTTCTTTGAAGACATCTGTTTGTTTCTGAGAGTTCTCTTTTAAATTCTGTAGATTAACGTTAAAATCATCCATTTTTGTTGATAATTCTTGTAATGTGGTAGTCACCAGTTGTAGTTCCTTTTTTAGTGCCAGATCAGAATGATAATTCTTCAGGTTACTCATCTCTCCAGTTGCTGTATATAGACTCCTGAATAATTTGACAGGAGATTTCTTGTAAAAATTCACCAAAACTTTTATTAAGTTACTTTAGACTATTAACTAAATATTTATAGTTGTTTAGTTAGAAATAAATATTATAATTTCCTGAATTTAATGCTAGTTTATGGAACTCCAAAAAATTGTTGCCTTCAGTTTTGACTGCATGTGGTGTAAATATAGTTCACTGTTCACCTTTTTGCCTCCTACTTAACTCTTCTTTGCATCGTCCATATCTTCTTCCTGTCTCATACTTTCTGTTTCATCTTTTATTTAAGTTTCTAAAGTCTATATATTTGTAAATGCAACAATGTATGTACTGCTTCTATTGGTAATTCATGTTATGTAACTGCAGTTCTTTCTTTGTGACTGTAAAATTCTAAATGCAACATTTAATGGTGCTTTGTTACCTTACTGTATAGCTAAATTGTATCACAGTGTTATCTATGTTTACCCTTACAGCTTTTGCCTTTGCCCTGGCTTGTGGCTGGAAAAGGTCCTTGAACCATTTCACTTACCTGGGTAACACGTGTAAAAAATAAATAATAAATATATGTGTTTATGTATATGTATATACATATATATATATATATATATATATATATATATATATATATATATATATATATCAACAAAACTATAGTACCAATGGAGTCTGGAAGAATTGGAAACGAATCTCCAGTGTAGAATATTTAATAAATCCTTGCAAATAACTTATGCAGCAAAAATCCATGACAGCGAAAAAACATTTATATCACAACTTAAATTAAGTGCTTTCGTCCGCTAATGCAGTGTTCAATAATCAAACTTCATCAGAATTATACAATAGATAATACAAAAATACACTAGATGTGAAATAACATTCTAAAATTCTAAAGTTCCAGAAAATTGTATTGGTAAGAGAGGGAAATGTTGAGTAAAAGAAGATCGAACCCACTTCAGCGAAAGTGCACTTTCGCTGAAGCCAGTTACCGTGGGGATAAGGAAATATATCCTTTCCCCCACTGTAGTGCGATCTCAGAATTGGTATATTTAAGTAGGGGGGGTGGGGGGTGCAGGGGGCTTGCCCCCCTGCATAAACAGTTTCAAGTTAATTTTTTGTTTTTTTGATAATCAGCTTCAGCGAAAGTGTACTTTCGCTGAAGTGGGTTCGATCTTCTGTTACTCGACAAACTGTGTTGTCGAGTTTTAATGAACGAAAATTGACAATACCGAAATTCATATTACTATTACCGAGACCACTATTCCAAAAGTTTAAAATACCGAACTGAACCACACAAACAAAATGTATAAGTGAGAGATATAAAAAATAAAAGTGAAATCAGACCAATAGCTGTGCATTTTTTGCAGGCACATGAGGGTGATGTTACTGGTTTACAAGCTACAAATTTAGAACAAATGCAAAAAAGTAACGAATTGTTACATGATGTGAAAAAACAACTAAGGAAAAAGAATCCACTTTCATTTTAAAGTTTAATACATTGGTACCTAATGGAATGAACAAAGAATGCAATTGGAAATTTTTTTTATAAAAAGTTTTTGTATAAGCTGCTTTTTATAAGCCGTCTTTTTAAAGGGTATAATTGATGTGTTAATGAAGTGTTAACTAGGCTATGATGTATAAATATAAGAAGTTGCTAAAGGTTTAGTATACTCTGTTAAAGGCTTTCTGTAAGCCGAGGCACTAGAGGAAGAAGTTGGTGTGTGTTTTGTGCAATAAAAGAAGTTCTTAGAAAGTTGGCTTCTTCGTGGTGTTTATCTGGATTGACTTTTCCTTTAGGTAGTGGTTTACAAAATGTATAAGTCCCTTCACTAGAACAGAGCTGTAAAGACAACACAGCTTTGCAATACCGAGACCAGTGACTATTTGGTAAAACCTAAACCGAAAATTCTACACACTAAAACATTACTAGTAAGCTAAAAAAGCATCTTCAAATTAACAAACTGTCCACTTCTTCAACACACTTCCTATACCTTGCACAACAAACTAAAAACTTACATTTGTTCCCACAGTCCATACTATCTAAAACCCACCTAGGTGGGGAGCTAAGCCCCCACCCCCACCCTGAACTAAATATACCAACTCCAGGATCGCACTACAGTGGGGAAAAGGGCATATACCTAAGTCTTGGTTTGTACCACACCACTGATCTTAGCCCCTTCTCCGATCCAACCTATTGCTTCAGAGCCCTTGGATCTGAGTCTCCCTGGACCATCTGGCTTGGCTCCCAAGATCATAGTATCTTGGGCTCTGAGACCTTCTGTGAGTGCACCGAGTCTGATGATTTTGGATCCTGATGACTCTCAGAGTCAAGGAGTTCCTGTCAGATCTGACGAGTTAAAGTTAACTCCAAAGCTGTAGGAACCATCTCTGCCCCTTGGAGCCCCTCAGCATTGGATAGCTTGGCTCCAACCTCTGCGACCTCTGCTTTACATGGCTTGCCTTCAGGGCAGGGGGAACCGATGGAGTGGAAGTGTGACTTTTCGGATTAGTTGGCTTTTTTCTCCTCAGAGCTTTCCACTTTTGAGGTGGTGGAGAGAGTGTTCTCTGCTTCTATAGGACGTACGGTTCCCCCACCCCCTCAGATCTCCTGTCTAGATTCAGTGTGTCTCTGTGCCTTGAGCCCCATCATACTACGACACAGGGACAGCCAGCCAAAGTCTCCAAGTTACCCAGCAGGGTATTAGTATTTCTTCCAATACGTCTCCGGAACATCCTACCAAAGAAGTCCCTAGGAAGAGGAAGTGCAAGAGGAGGCATGTGGCCTTCCCTCAGGAGTCTGTTACCAAAGATACAGATTTTGATGAAGGGGAGGGTCCCCAAGATCACCACCTGAAGACATCTCATTTGGAGACATCCTTGATATCCATAAGTACAGGGTTGGTTGGTCTTCCAGTAAACCTTCCAAGGAGGAATCGGTATTCCTGGAGGCCTTAGGGTCTGGCCCATCTACCTACTGTGTAACTCACTGATGAGCTCATTGACTTGGTCTCTAAGCGGGAGTAGAAGGAGCCAGACCTGGTTGAGCCAATCCCCAAAAGACCAGATCGGATTCTGGCACCCACCTGCAGGATGTGAGTTTTGGAGCAAGAGTGTTCCTTAGGATGCCATGGTCATGACGGTGGCCACCAAGAAAGACCTCCAGAGTCAAGGGTGTTGGCCAGATTTGGGTAGCGTGTGTATGTTTCAGCAACCTTTGCCCTCAGATCGCTGAGCTTCCTGGCACACTTTACAAGACTGCAATGGGATTTGATAAAGGAACTTTCAAAACCCCTTTCTAGGACCAGTGCTGCAGAGATTCAGGCTTCTTTGGCCTTGCAGTTGGCTATCCTTCAAATGATTTCTAACTTGTTCATGAGGCTTATTTCACATGTAGCTGAAGGTACCTCAAGGGCAGCGGGTTCAGGTGTTTGCATTAGCAAGCATGCCCAAAAGTGTTTGTGTGACTTTGTAGAGCCCTTTAAGTCTACATTCATCAATGCTGCTTTGATAGAGGCTCTTTGTTTGTCCAGATGTAAAGGACACACTCTTCAGGTGTGAACAAGACGGAAAGGCCCTCTCTTCATTGGAAGTATGTTTTTCTACCCTCTCAAAGGACCTTTTCAAGGAATCAGCAAGGAGGCTGAAAAATGTGGTTCAAGAAGTCCCAGGGCTCTTTCCAAGATCCACATGGAGATAGTTCCACCAGAAACAGAGGGGGAACTCAAGTGGGTAATGCCTCAGACATGGCCAGGGTTCAAAGAGGCCTAATTGTCCCTTTCTGAAGGCAATTGGGGGTCATTTAACTCTGCACCAGAGAGTCTGGCTAGATCTTACAGAAGATATGTGGGCGATGAGAATTATTTCTAGAGGTTATATCATTCCATTCTCTTTACCACAACCAACTGTTTGCAAATTTCCTGATGGTCCACCCAGTCACAGGAATACAGCAGCACTAGAAATTCAAAAGCTATTAGAAAAAAAGTCATCCTTAGCAGTCCCACCAGACCAGATAGAATCCGGAACTTACTCAGGATTCTTTTTAGTGTCAAAGAAAACAGGACTGGAGACCGATTTTGGATCTCAGCAGTCTGAGCATATCAGTTCAGCACACCAAGTTTCGGATGGTGACTGTTCAGTCCTTTATGTCCTTTTAGTACAAGGATGACTGGATGTGCTCAGTAGACCTTCAGAATGTGTGCTGTCACATAAAATTGAACAGGCAATCCAGAAGGTACCTACGCTTCAGGCTGAGAGCCCGTCATTACCAGTTCAGAGCACTGCCCTTTGGCCTCACCACAGCCCCCAGGCTGTTCACCATATGCATGGCAATAGCCACAGCTCACTTAAGACTGCAGGGATTCTAGGTGTTTCCATACTTGGATGACTGGCTCATTACCACCCCAACCAGACATCTATGAGATCAAGTACTCCAGACTTCCTCTCATCTGAGGGTCACCATAAATTACAGCAAATCACAGTTAGAACTGTCTCAGACACTGGAGTTCAAAGGAACAATTTTCAACACATGATCAATGACAGCTTCACTTCCTCTATCAAGAGTCCAGACTATCTGATTCCAGGTCAGAAAAGTAATTCACAGTTCCACAATCTCAGCCCAATTGATCCTACAAGCATTGGGATCAATGCTGGGTGCCTATAGTTCTAGTTCCCCTAGCAAGATTTCACATGAGAATTTTTCAATGGATGTTAGCGATGCGATGGTCTGTTCTTTATCTGCACATATCCACCCAGATAAGAATTACCCAAGCATGCAAAATATACCTTTGGGGTGGATTCAATCAGATAAGGTAGTGCAAGACCGTCCCTTCTTTCTCCTAAGCCCAAACCATAGTGACCATGAACACTTCCCAGGTTGACGGGGGGCACTTCCCGGGGAAACCAGTCCAAGACACATGGTCCCCCAAAGAGGCCAACATGCATGTCAGTGTCCTGAAAATGAGAGCGGAGCTGTTAGCATTGCAGGCCTTCCAATACTCTCTCCCTTTCCTTTCAGGACAGTTGCGATTCAGGCAGACTATATGTCTTTGGTCTGGTACATAAACAAACAAGAAGGAACCAGGTCTTACCCCTTGTGTCAAGAAGATGTAAGTGTGTGGCAATGGGTGATCTCATGCAAACAATTTCTGATGGTAACCCGCATTCCGGGGCAGTCCAGCGTGGTAGCAGACAAATTGAGCAGGTCCATTCTGCTACCTCACAAGTGGTCTCTCAACATGGAAGTGGAAGAAATGTTTTTTTGCCAATTGTGCAAGCCCTGCTGCAACCTATTTTACTCTTCCCTAAACAACAAATGCAGCAGCTTCTTTGCCCTAATTCCCCCACTGGGGGAATCACTGGGAGATGCTCTACTACATGATTTGCCCCCCAGTCTCCTCTATGCGTATCCCTGTCTCCCTCAATGCTGAAATTTCTGCAGATAGCTTTCTGGTTGAAGAGCCAAGTCATCCTCATTGCTTCTTACTGGCCTCAACACATTTGTTTCCCCTTTCTTTGGCCTCATCTAGTCAACCCACCTTGGATTCTCGATCTGATTCCAGACCTCCTATCTCACTCAACAGACATGATTCACCCGAATATCTCAAACCTAAAGCTGACAGCCTGGTTTCTCCACTTCATTTAATAGCCAAACAAGCAATGCTGTCTTCTCCTGTCCATCATATACTTTTGTCTTCTCACTATTCCTCCACAAGAAAACTTTACACAAGTTAGTGGAAAATATTTTCTTTTTGGGCTCATCAGAAGCAAACTGACCCCTTTTCAACACCTGTACATAGAGCCCTTGAATTTCTGGCTACAATTTTCACTGAAGGAGCTAGCTCCTCAACTGTTAGAGTTCAATTAGTTTCCATCTCCAATTTTCACAAAGGAAATGAAACTCCACTCTGGCTCATCAAAACGTTGCAAGGCCTTTTGGAAAGGTACTCTTCTTTTGAGCCCTCATTATAAGCACCCAACTCCTCAATGGGACTATTTGTTACTACAGACCTTAATTCATTCCCCTTTTGAACCAGCAGCAAAATGTGATCTAAAGTTTCTGACATGGAAGACTATTTTTAGTAGCCAACACCTCTGCTAGAAGGATATCAGAACCCCAAGCATTATCTTCTAATCCTCCCTACCTGATTTTTCACAGGGATATGGTGGCATTATGAACCAGTCCTTCTTTCCTTCTTAAGGTGGTGTCAAAATCCAACATCAATCAACCAATCTATTAATCTGTCAGTTTTCCTTCAAAATTTTGCAAACAAAGGTGAATGCATGTTAACACTTATTAGACATTCACAGACAATTACATTTCTACTTACACAGATCAAAGGACATCAGAAAAAAAATCAGTTATTTGTCTTCTTTGCAGATTCTAAATTGGATAAGCCAGTTACAAAGATAACTCTGGCAAAATGGCTTACAGATTGTATATCATTTGCCTACAGCAAGTAGGGTCTGTCCTTACCAAAATCTTTAAAAGCCCATTCAGCCAGATCCATGGCAACATTCACAGTACTCGTGTTTAGGACATCCATGGACAGCATTTGTGCACCTTCTACTTGGGCTAAGCCTTATACTTTTATTACTCATTACAAAGTGGATTTGGTCTCGAAGGGAAGAGCAGCCTTTGGCTTAACTGTGCTCAGAAATATCCTTCCTTAGAACTCACCCGGGGTTTTAAGTAGCTGGAGATTGTGTCCCAGCTGTTGAGGAATGAATGAAAATTAACAACATCAGATAAAGAAGTTATATATTCACCATAACATTACATCTGTGTTGTCCATTTTCATTCTTCCTCAACTCCCCTCCCACCAACCCCCTACCTTTTTCATCCAATGACTTGTGGAAGTGTGAGAGCTTATAAGGACATCACTGTCCCTTATGTTGAGCTCCAGATTTGTTTTCTTCTACCAGGACAATAATTGTAATGTTTCTTGGAGTAAACCAGCAAACAGTATCTGAGGTGTGGTAGGGGATGGTGCATTATGGGTAAGAAAGGAGCTTGAGAGTTTCCTAGTGGCTATGAGGTAAAGTAAAGGCAGAGTTGGATCCAAGGATTGGCTCTAAACCCAAATGTTGAGGAAGAATGAAAATAGACAATACAGGTGGAACATTACAGTGAGTACGTAACTTCTTTTTATTGAAATCCAGAGTGCATATTTAGTGCTCTCCTTGATTTGTTACCCTAATCACCTGGTCCAGGAACTCTGCAGTATGATTTATTTGACAAAACATTTTCTTTGAAAGTTCATGTTATTTTGGTTCTTTGCTGCAATAGAATCAATGTACTGTTTAATATGAACTTTAGGAAATGATCCCGCAACTTTCCCTAGTACCAAAGGAGTCTGTGTGGACTGTAATTTTTAGCCTTTTCTTTATTCCCACCTATTAAGAGAGCAGTTACATCTATACCCATCCAGTTCTCAAGAGTCAAATTTAACTACATAAAGTTAGTAACTGAATAATGCCAACAGCAGAGCTACCATCGGCTTTGTTATTCCCTGCATGTGTAAGATGTGGTCCCTGTTGCTCTGATGCCACACTTGCAAGTTATTTTGTGAATTCATTCACTCATTCATTCAGGCTATGATTATTATATTGTCTTTGCTTGCCTACAAGCAACTTGTTACCCATAATTCATTTGACCAGGCTATGAACACTTTCAATCTACTAGCAGTTCAAGTCTTAAAGTTTAAATGATTCCAGTAATTGACCACCCACGGAATGTGCTCCTGACAGAATGTATTTTTGAATAGTTCTACTCATATGCATCTTAATAACAGGTTTAGCTCAGTATTTAATTATTTAGAAGCTGCTAGTTCTAAGTGGAAAAGAGGATTGCCGTGGTGGTACGGCAGTAGCGTTGTTACCTCACAGCAAGAGGTTCTCCCGTTCGATTCTCGGCTTGGCTTGGGAGTGCCTTCTGTGTAGAGTCTGCATGTCCTCCCCGCGGTTGGGTAGCATTAGAAAGATATGCGTGCGTAAATGGACATGCCTTCGTTGAAGGTTGGGCGTCGAGCTGGCACCTCGGCGTTTCGTAAAAAATCTACTGTCAATCATTAGTGGACCGGAGTTCCGCTTTGGCAACCCCTTACCAGGAAAAAGCCGAAAGGCAAACAACAAGTTCTAAGTGGAAAAGAGGGATACTTAGAATTAGTGATTAGCTCTCTCTCTCTCTCTCTCTCTATATATATATATATATATATGTGTGTGTGTGTGTGTGTGTGTACACACTATATTTCTATATTCATTACCCTGCAAGAGAACAGGAAGAACAACTGCAGCATGTTAGGACTATCCAAGAATCACTGAACTCTTTGGCCAGGTTGGTGGAAATAGTCTTATGAAACACAAAGTATACGAATGCAGTAGATATTACTCAAGAAGCTGTCATACAAGCTGTGAAGCGCATTCTTACATGTGCTTCATTTCATGTACAAAAGGCCATACTCACAAGATTCACAAACTACCAGAGAGACTGTATCATCTTACCCCCAGGATAGATGGTTTAGAGAATAGAACTAGGTGTAATACCTGACTTATTGGCTTTTTCAAAAGGGCAGGATGACTCTGGGCTAATTAATTTTACATATAAAAGGATAATGAAGCCTGTATAGGTTACCCTCCCCCATCATAGAATGGGCCTACCTGATGTATTGGCTTTTTCAAAAGGGCAGGATGACTCTTGGCTAATTAATTTTACATATAAAAGGATAATGAAGCCTGTATAGGTTCCCCCCCATCATAGAATGGGCCTACCGTGTTGCACCAAAAAAGACGAAACCCAAACCTCCCTCATCGACTCATTTTTAAGTTGCTAGATTACAGAATCAGGGAGGAGGTTTTAAGAAGTGCAGGAATGATGGGCCCATGCCTCAGGATTACAAAAGTCCTAGTTAAGATTGCACTAGACTGTAGCTCTTGCCATTTTTATAATATAATGCAAAGCATTTGTGCCAGCTTTGTTTTTCTAAAATATATGAGTGAGCTCACAGTTCAGATTCCTGGTCACCCGGGTGATATTTGCTGTAGTTGTCGGCAATTATTTTTCATCCTGTCTAATGAGGCTGAACCATGCATTAATACACTGTCTTCTATAAAAAGTACCTTTGAGGTGAATATAAATGGATTGCTAACTCATCTATATTATTTGATTCTTCTGCTTCTAAATGCAACAACTGAGGTGCCTCTGAGATAACTTGCAAATCTGAAGAGGTGATAAAGGTAAAGGGATCCTCTCATCACTAACGAAGATGCCACCTAAGCAGCCACTATTCCATTTGTTCACTGCATGTCTCCAGTAAATTTAAACCTGTGGTGGAAAAACTTGTCAGAAAAAATGGAGATGAAGAGATGAATATCTCAGCAACAGATCTGGCTGTTCAGGAGGCTGAGCTGCTAGAATAAACATATAAGCATGAACATATTTTGAAAATAACAGTAGTAGTTACTTATGACTATTGGACATATAGGTCATTTTTGGAGGACAGTCATAATTTTACATAAAATTTCCTGGTAGCTCACTGTGCATGCCATAGCCTGCCAGGAAGGGAAGGATGGCTCTGGCCTAATTAATTTTATGAATAAAGAGATGATGAAGCCACTATGAGTGCTTTGATGTTTAATTCTTATTTTGAACTTATTTATTTAACATTTGTTTACCAGGAAAGTCTGACTTGGAATAAAGCCAATTTTCAGCAGAGGCCCGGGGAAAAACACTCCAGATGTATGTCTTTGTAACGTGGGAGGAAACCGGAGCACCCACACGAACGCAGGGAGGACATGCAGACTCCACACCGAAGGCACCCCAGCCGAGAATTGAACCGGAGGACCTCTTGCTGTGAGGTAACAATGCATGTTTCATGTCTTACATTCAGGGGGTTGTCTTCTTGCTTGATTTCTGTTTTTTTTTTTTTGGAATAGGCTTGCATGCTCATATGACAAAAGTCTAACATTCCCCCGTCTGGCCACACTATACGTTATGCATTACTGCTCTCACCTTAATTGAATGGCCTTAGTTTTCCATTTTTGCTTGTTTCATTGTTTTTCTGCAAAGACAACATCTTCAGCTGAGCAGGCTACACACTGGATTGATGTCAGTGAAACAGTAGTACTGGTATCATATTCAGTGAATGCTTTGGACTTTATTGAACTCAGTCTTAACTGCTACATGTTCTGTAACTCAGTGGCTGCAGTTTTCCTTCTGGCAGTGTTTTTTTTTCTTTTCAATTTTTCTTACAAGAATTGCTTATTCATGTAATAACACCTGCCCTTGGCTTAATATGTAGTATGGACATTGAAGTGGGACTTGTTTATTAAACCCATTGCAGCTTTCTCAGTGGCAAACAGTCCAGTCTTTTTCCTGTCTTCCATTTCAGAAGTTAGACCTCAAAGCTAGTGTTATTTTGGCTTGCACAGGTCAGTCCTTGATGTTTAGCCACTAGTGTAGGCCTGTAAAAAAATAACTACAGTTTGTTAACGGGGTGACCCTACTGAACAACAGCATCCTTTTTCTGGGGCAACACAGGAGCAACATCTGGTTAAGTGACTTGCCCTGAGTCATATAATAGGCATGACAATGCATTCTTAAACTGAACATCTGCAACAAATATATTGTAAAGTTGACCCAATTGGCCCTGTCTTCACTCCAAATGTGCTAAATGGGCGCTAAACTCTTGTCAGTGGAATATCTTGGTTCTGGAGAAGGGCATACAGATGAATGATTCACTTGATGTAAGCAGGCTCAAATTGTATCTTACATGTCCAATATTTTCATCAGTTTAAATTTACATGTATTTCCTTCTAGTACACGTGCTGGTAGGTTGACACATGGTATTCTGGTTCTGTCCCGTTTTAATAACTTTAGATTTTGTGTCTTTGGCTCAATCCTGGTGTTTCCATGCATCTCATGCATATAACTAAGGTATAGCACCTTCTCTTATACTTCTTGGCTAGTAATCCTTTATCTGTGTGTCTGGGTACCATGGGATGGGAAACTGACTTCCTGTCAAACCCTTCTGTTTTTTCTAGCTGTCTCATCTTTTCTTCACTAATTATTTAAGCTTCAGCAGTTAATAGAGTGTTACTTAGAAGTAGTCTACACGTTGTATTTAACAATTCAACTAATAATATTGTAGTGCTCGTAGTGTTTGTCTAGCTTGTGTATTTTGAAGAACAATGTTGCATATCCCTATACAGAGCTGTTTATAGATGACCATGGTATTATAAATTACCACGCTTGTCTTCTTTGCTTGTTTTGTCTTCTCTCTTCATCTGTCGGTCTCTCTTCATTTCTTCCCCTTATTGTTCCTTACAAACCAGTTTTCATTTCCTGAACATTGGAACAAAATAATAAGAAAATGAAGGAGAGATTTGTCTGAATCTTGTAAGGGAAAAATAAAAAAGTGAAGGAGAGTCTACAGACTAATAGTGCATTCAGTACTACCTCCCCAAAGATGTTGGGTACACGTCAGTGGTTAACTTGGAATATTAATGGTCTGTGTTCACCAGTAAAACTGAAGTTCATCTGCAAGCCTTTCAGTGATTAATGTTACTAAGTCCCAGGTCATTAATGTCAGCTGGTTGGAACATATCAATATTCCGACACCCTTGGGATCATGGTTGGTGTCAACCACATCAGTGTTTGATATCTCTGTACCAAAGCCTCTCTTGGCACTGGCATTGTCCTCAGCTATGGAGGCTGAAGTGTCCCCTTTGATACCGAGTACCTCTGTACAGATGCCAAGTAGCTTGCAGCTTTTCCTTGGCACCAAGCATTCATATGTCAGTGCATCAAAAGCTGGAAATGATACAGAGACAACCCAGAGAGTTAACAGACAAGTCTCTGGAACAGGCATTGCATTTAGCTTCCACCCATGATGTTACTCATTCTAGAGCTTGCGACAGTGACAGATCTGATAGTAATGCCCAACAGGTAAGGGAAACAGATCGAAACGGGCATGTTTGGATATGCCATTACTAAGTTCTATAGTTTTGCAGTATTTGGCTGCAGTACTGTAGTTTTTATATTGGAGAATGCACTAGAACAAGTTAATGGGGACTATTCCATTTAAGCTTAGACACCTTGGCTTTCAGCTGTATGTGGTCAGTTGTTAAGACCAGGATAATTTCAGTATGTCAGAAGTCATTTGGGAGAGTACAGTAGAATATAGAGTACTTTTGTGTCTGTTTTTGTTGAATGAGAGATTGTACAAGGTTGGAACAATAGCCTCAAAGGAGGGACTCCACTTGTATAATTGCCATTGAAAGTCCTGGTGATAGAAAGCCAGTAGGCTACCTGAACCGAGACACTGATGTTTAATTGTTTCACCAGAGGAAGCTCTGACACCGAGAGACATATGCAGCCTACATAACTGTGCACATTCATTTGACTTTGTTACTTTGTCATTTATATTCTGTGTAGTGATGTTTGGGTATTGAAACACTTTGCATTTACAATGGGGTCACTGGCAGGTGCAAATTCAGACTGTTAACACTAAGAGAAATACTACACTCTTATGCTAAGTACTACCATGGCTCAGTGATTGAACTGTTTATTTTATTGCAACCATCTTGTTACATATATTATCATGCATTTCAACAAAGTCAGACATTTTGTGTTGCACCAATAAAACCTTACAGTTTTTAGAAATCCTGGTGGATTCACTACCTGAAAATTTTTCAAAGGATATGTTTTGGAAATGCCAGTGTTGTTATTTGGATGTATTAAATGTAATGAAGAATAAAACAATATTTTGAACTGTATTATTTTTATTAGTGTAGGAACGGATTGTTTTCCCCCTGTCAGTATGTTAATGTTTTTGGCTGCATTAAAAAATATAAAATGTTAGTGATTTTTGTAATGTATGCAGAATATTATCTACCTTCTGATAAATAATTTGGTGACTAATAATTACAGTGTGTATATCAAAATTTGTAATTCAAAACTCTATTATTAGGAGTGAAATGTAAGTATTTGCAAGGCATTATTCTTTCCATAATTTAAACAGTGGTAAGATGTACTGGTGAATGCCCATAAAGAGAATACATTGTTACAGTTTTATCTAGAAATAGTTTGCAGTAGTTGTCATAGGAGAGAAATCTGTCAATATGAATACTTCCTTTTTTATTTTTGATACTGATGTAAGACATGTTGGTAGTTGTATTTTGATGAGAATAAAGGAGATTTTTGTTAATAAAAACAGGCATGTTCTTATGGGGAACATGCAAACCTCTTTTTGTATGGTAAACTTTAACACTTCCTACTAGTCTTTGAGGGTTGAGGTTTTGTTAACCTGCTGAGATATTTTGGGCTGCCCAGTTAAAAGTTGTCTATCATGTATTTTTAGATCTGTATAGATGTAATTTGGAAAAGTACTTTATTGAACTAATCTAGTGTATAGAATAATCCAAAAATACCAATGGTGCTTAAACACAAGCAGTCCAACTGTGCAGAAAATTTCTTTAATTCTGGTAGCTCGGCCTTCGCCTTCTCATGGAATGCCATCTTTCTTCCTAAAAATTCCTGCCTCATCAGTAGCATACCCTGTTTCCATTCTCATTAACCACTCTATCACTGAATCAACTGTTCCTGCTCTTTGGAAAAAAATCTTTACTATACCCATCCACAAAGGTGGTAATTCCACAGAACTTTCTAACTATTGACCTACTGCCATACTTTCTCCCCTCTCAAAAATGCTCAAACACTGTATTCACAAACAATTTATGGCCCACCTCACTCAAGGGAATCATATATCCCCTACTCAACATGGCTTCTGCCAACACCATAGTACCTCTACTGCTCTAATTTCCTTTACCAATACCATTTCCCTTGCCAGAGGTGGTAATAAACTTGTGTCCTGTCTTTTCTTAGATCTGTCAAAAGCCTTTGATACTGTATCCCACCCTATCCTCCTCTCAAAATTATCCCAACTCAACCTTTCCTCAGCAACTTTATTCTGGTTTAATAGCTATCTTTCTGATGGGCAGCAATCTGTCAAATGGCTCTCTGCTCCTTCTCTCCCCATCAAAACTGGCATCCCACGTGGCTCTATTTCTTGGACCTCTCCTTTTTAACATCTTCACCAATGAACTACACGAGTCCTGTTCCCAGTCTTCCTTCATACAGTATGCTGATGATACAACTATTATATCCATAGCTGATAGTCCAACAGAACTACTCAGCTTCACACAAACATCATTCAAACATACAGAAACTTGGCTTACTAATATCCAACTATTACTCAACCCCAAAAAGACAACATGCATGTTATTCCTCCCAAAACCCCTCTACCACATTAAATCCTCTTTTACCATCTTTTCAGTTAATAACACTAACAGTACCCCTGACAACCAGACTAAGCTCTTTGGAGTAATCATAGATGACCAACTGAAATTTGACCTTCACATACATCTCTGTGTTAAGAAGACCCACCAAAGGCTTGGCCTCCTATGTAGAAACTAAAGCTTCATAACCTCTGACTCCCGAACTCACTAGCTAATGCTTACCTTCTTCCCCACCTTTTCTACAGCTCGCAAATCTTTACAAACTTTCCGTCTTCTCTTCTCACTAAACTTGAAGAAACCTATAATAAAGTAGCTAGATTTGCTGCAAATCTGCCATCCAGATCTCACCACTGTCATGCTGTCAGGTCACTTAGTTGGTTAGAGTTTCCTAATCAACTCAAAGTTTCTCAAATACTCATCTTCCACTCCATCCTCAATAAATCCTCTTTCTGCCCTAGTATTTCCTCACTAGTCCACTTTATATCCCTCCCCGACCATTAAGGAGCTCTGATAAATTTTTGTTACAAATTCATAAACCTAAAAAAATGTAGGACAGAACCTATACAGCTACTCACCAGCCATTCAAAGGAATAAGCTTCTCATGACCCTGAGAAGCATATCTTAGGTCTACAAATTCAAGAGATCTCTCAAAGAATACCTAAACCACACCTGGATATGTCACTGTAACCACTCCACCTGAATCCAGTTGATGTTCTTTGTGTTTCACTGTTGCAGTCATCACATTTGGGTTATCCCTGCCAGAGTAGCCTTCAGCCGGCCCAAATACCAGGGGCTTAATATTTCTGCGTCAGTTGCTGTCACTTCAGGACTGACGTCAGGTTATCAGGAGTATAAAGTAAGGCAGCTGATGCCATTACATCAGTCTTTTCTTGCCGTGGAGCCCGAAGCAGAAGCAGTTCGCACAAGTGCCAGTCGGCCTCTACCTAAGTTTCGTCTTCCGAATTGAAGCTGAAGTCTTCTAAAGCTAAGTACCCCGTTGGGGATCTTTTTTTCTGGCACTAACCTATGTCAGAAAAAGTTAACAATTGTCTCACCTGTGGAAAGGAAATACCACACCGAGACTTTCATTCTTACTGCGTCACTTGCTTAGGCCCAGACCACGACGTCCCCTGCTGTCACTTCTGTGCTTAGTTCAACACCAGAACTATCCCTCGTCGGGCCCTTATTTTAGCTAGATATTTTTGCTTACAGTCCTCAAACTCTGATATGGCTTCGGCACGCCATCCGACAGCAGATTTTCCAAAAAAACATAAAGATAAAGACAGACTGCACAGGTCCAAACCTACCGATGATGCTCCCGTTAAGCTAATCGTCAATTCTCAGGTCCTCGGTGAGGTGCTTTCGCAGCCCCTGATGCCCACTTCTGTGGATTCGCAGGCCGCTACCAAGACCCTTTCAGAGTCCGGTATGCTGCAAAACGCTTCTTCAACTATGGATCTTGCGGTCGTCTCTACCTTGGATGGGTCCAGAGCCCTGAGCAGGCACTGGCTTCTAAGGAAGTCCTTCGCGCTAACGATTCTCGACACAAACTGACATCTTCTTTCGCGACTATAATTCTTTTGAAAACGACAGAGTTTCTTAGGCCCAGGGCACGAACCACACCCAAAAAACAGACGACCCAATCTCAGGCACCTGCTTCCTTGCCTCAGTCTCAAATGCTTAAAATAGTGGAAAACCTTATCTTGCCGATCAGGGGAAGCCAAGCTACCCCTTCCAAAAGGAAAAGAGATCTGTTCCCTGTCGTTTTGTCTGAACAGGAGTCCGATGACTCTGATGCATCTGAATATGAAGACATGCACCCCCTCTCTGCTTATGAGGATTCTGATGCAGAGGATTCCTTTCCTTCAGCCTCTCCCCCAGAGAATTTTTCCTTTGGGGAAACCCTTCATACCTTAAGGGAGCATTTCCAATGGAAAAGTCAGGACTACCCTTAGTCAAAAAAGAGATTCAGGGAATTCTTAGATTTTCCGCAACACAGACCCTTGGCCATCCCCCCAGTCCTGGATGTTGTGGAGGATGTTTTCCTAGAATCCAGTTTGACTCCTGACACCCTCCCTCCTGCACCCAGAAAACCTGACAGATATTACAGACAAATTTATTTTTAAAAATCCTACTGCTGACCCCGAGGTAATTTCTCAAGGGCCTAAATAATTAAAGCAACCTCTGCTAAGAATCCCACCCCCTCACATAAGGATTCCCGAGCACTAGACAGATGGGGTAAAAAAGTATACACCTCAGCTATTCTTGCTATCAGAGCACTAAATTGTCAGTTCCATATGCTAAAATTTCAGCAACATACCCTGGAACTCCATCTTCCTTTCCTGCTTGTGCAGAATGTAAAGAGTTACAATAGTTAATGCATTCTGCAAGTCAAGTAAGTAAGCACACCTTGCACTATGGTTTTAACGCCCTAGAAGCTTATTGCAGGGCCGCAGTCACCGGATCTGTCCTTAGAAGGCATGCATGGCTTAAGGAACAGCCCTTGCCAGACCATGTTAAATCTAAATTGTTGGATGTCCCTTTGCACAAAGACAACTTATTTGGCAGTAAGACTGAAGAGGTCTTAAAAACTATGGAAGAAAACGCAAAATCTATGCAGACAGAAATCCAGCCACCCAGGTTCAGCAGGCATTGTCCCACCAAGCACTGGTTCTTTCCTGCTCCCACCAGGCCAGTTCAGCCCAGACCCCAGGGAACCAGACCCCCCAGACAGCAGCCACAGGGAATGCAGAGATCTAAGCAGTGGACTACCTCTACTTCAAAACCAGGGAGTTCTAAGACACCCCCTTATGGTATGAACTCACAATGACTCTCCTCCCCCTCCCTCTGCCTACCTTCATTTACCCCTAGGAGGAAAACTGTCCTTTCATGCAAGCACCTGGACCACCATTACCAGTGACTGCTGGGTTCTCAACATAGTGTCCCAGGGATACAAATTTTCTTTCCACACCCTTCCAACTCCAAAAGGGTTCCCAGCTCTACCTCCAAACCAGTTAGAAGAGGCACAAAAGCAACTCCTTTCCCTGCTCTGTATGAGGGCAGTAGAGCACATTCCTGCAGAACAAAAAGGACAAGGTTTCTACTCCAGACTTTTTCTAGTACCCAGAAAATAAGGCACCTGGCGCCCCATCCTCGATCTGTCCATTCTAAACCCCTTCCTGGTGATCCCAAAATTCAAAATGCTCACCCTCCAGCAGCTGCTACCCATGGTCACCAAGGATGCTTGGTTAGCCACCCTAGACCTAAAAGAGGCCTACCTCCACATTCTTATCAGGGAATCATGCAAGAAAAATCTCTGTTTCAGGGCAGGACCTCAGCACGTTTAGTTCTCTGCACTTCCCTATGGCTTGTCTACTGCTCCCAGAGTTTTCACAAAATGTTTGGCTCTGGCCATTGCCTTTTGCAGACAAAGGAATATCCAGATTTACCCATACTTAGATGACTGCCTAATTCTGCCAGACAGCCAGGAAAAGCTGCTGAAGCATCTGGCCTTTTTAAAGTCCTTACTAACCTCCCTAGGGTACAGAATCAACGAAAGGAAATCCAAACAGGTACCCACCCAAAGGATTATATTCCTGGGAGAAAGCCTAGACACAGCATCCCAGATGGCATTCCTGACACCAGAAAAGCAAACTTTCCTGACAGCCTACTTCTCTCAACTAGCCACCAGACCCCAGCTGTCTGCAAGGAAAATCTTGTAAGCTGTGGGGTTCATGGCATCTTCCATTCTACTCATTCCATATGCCAGACTGCATATGAGGAAACTACAATGGTACCTGAAAAGCCTTTGGTGTCAACACTCTCAAGACCTGGAGACTCTTATACCTATAATACCTGCCTCAGAAAAGATTTTCTTTAGTGGGCAACAGCATGCTCCTACAGCAAGGGACTACCTTTCTCACCACCCCCCGCCACCCAAACCCTCACCACAGATGCATCAGATTATGCCTGCCGTGCACACCTGAATGGCAGGTGCATACAGGGCCAATGGAGCCCACAGCAAATCCATCTGCATATCAACCAAAAAGAGATGATAGCTGTCCAGCACACCTTGATAGCTTTCAAGCCCCTTCTCTCCTCAGGGGCTCTCCTGATTAAAACAGACAACACCACTGTGATGTGGTATATCAACAAGCAGGGAGGGACTCACTCCTACCCTCTATGCAGGCTGGCCATGACCCTTTGGCACATAGCCTCTGTCATGCAACTCCATCTGCTAGCACAATTCCTACCAGGTTCTCTCAACTCTCTGGCAGACCACTTAAGCAGAAATCTTCTGGACCCACACAAGTGGCAGCTCAACAGAAGAACCTTCACCCTAATAACTCAGAAATGGGGCACCCCAAAGGTCAACCTCTTTGCCTCCCACACCAGCCATCAGCTCAGCAAGTTCTACACGAAGGAGCATCACAGCATGCTTGGAAAGTGGATGCCTTGTCCTTCACCTGCGTCTGTCTATCAGTCTATGCCTTTCCTCCACTACCTCTCATCCCCAGGGTACTGCTCAAAATAAAGGAGGAAAAACCAAGGACAGTTCTTATAGCTCCAAACTGGCCTCGCCAGCACTAGTACCCCTTGCTGCGCAGCCTGTCCCCACTGCCACCATGGCATCTTCCTCCGATTCCAAACCTCCTGACCCAGAGAGAAGGGGAATTCATGCATCCCCAACTGCAGACACTCAATTTGGCAGCTTGGCTTATTCCCTAACCCCTAATCAAGCTGCCAACCTCAGTAAACAGGTTCTAGATGTTATACGTGCGGCCAGACACCCTAGCAGTAGAAAGTCTTATGCTGACAAATGGAAAAGGTTCTGCACCTGGATTCAGGCTAAGGGAGCCAATACAGCACAGCCCTCCCTCCCTCTCATCCTGAATTACATAGCTGACCTGCTACACAGTGGCCTCTCGTTTTCCTCTATTAAAATTCATGCCTCTGCTATCTCTGCTCATTTTCCCACTGAGCAGCCCTTTTTTCTCACACCCTTTGATCAAACAGTTCCTAAGAGGGGCTAGCAACTTGAGGCCACCCAGAAGAGCACCAAACCCAGCTTGGGACCTTAACTTTGTGTTGGAAAAGCTCACCCTGCCCCCCTTCAAAAACAGCTTCTTCAGCAGAGCTAAAATTTCTCTCCTGGAAGACAGCTTTCCTTCTGGCCATCACTTCTGCCAGAAGGGTCTCTGAGCTGCATGCACTCATGGCTGTAGAACCCTTCATCATCTTCCATGCTGACATGGTATCCCTCAGGACTAACCCATCCTTCATGCCCAAGGTGGTGTCCAGTGTGGCTCTCAACCAATCCATTCATTTGCCCACCTTTTTTCCTAACCCACAGAACAAGGGGGAAAGGATCTGTACTCTCTAGATATGCACAGACAGCTCAGATTCTGTCTAGACAGGACTAAATCCTTCAGAAAGTCTGATCGATTGCTAGTTAGCTTTGCTGCAGGGGCAGAAGGCAAAGTCATCTCCAAACAAATCATTTCCAAATGGATAGCACACTGCATCCATTTCTGCTACATACAACACGGAATGCCTCCCCCCAAGGGGGTCAGAACTCATGCCACCAGAGCAGCCTCCACCTCTGCAGCTTTCCTCAGAAGAGTCCCTACCATGGACATCCTGGAGGCTGCCACCTGGACATCTGTTCACACCTTTACCAAACATTACCACCTGTCTTTCTTCTCCCAATCCAGGGCAGGGTTTGCCTCCGCAGTCTTGCAGGGCATCCTAGCCAGCCCCTAGTTTCCTTGACTGCCTCCACCCATTTCCTCAGCTTTGGGAATCAACCCAAGTGCAATGACTGCAACAGTGAAACACGAAGAACATAGTACAATTGTGTACACTTACCATAAATGTAAATGTTCGAGTGTATTCACTGTTGCAGTCCTGGTTTCCCTCCCTCCATCCCCCTCTTCCTTCTTCTCTTTCCATACAAGGGACATATTGGTATTTACTTTTTACTGGTGGGGTTCTTCCACCAGAACCTGGCTCCCACTTGGGGGCTCCTGACAGGTTAGGGCAAGCAAAACTGATGTAATGGCATCTGCTGCCTTATTTTATACTCCTGACGACCTGACGTCAGTCCTGAAGCAACAGCAACTGATGCAGAAATCCTAAGCATCTGGTATTCGGGCCGGCCGAGGGCTACCCTGGCAGGGATTACCCAAATGTGATGACTGCAACAGTGAATACACTCGAACATCTACATCTATGGTAAGTTTACACAACTGTACCTTTCTCCATCTCTCTCCTTTATTCCTGTTTTCTTCCCTACTCTAATTATCTCCTTTTACTCTTTGTTTTCTTTATCCAATTAACCTGCTTCTTCTACCTAATAAGCACCTGACTCTCCTCTTCTCCTCTCTGTTCCTGACTTCCACTGTATTATCTCTTAAGCTACTACTAATACCCACTCCTCCTGTTGTCTGCTATTTGTAACTGATCGATATACTTATCCCATTTTCTAATTTTCTACGTCTGTGCATTCAGTATGTTTATCTGCTTAACTATATTGTATATAAGTCTAGCCTTTTTTATTGTTGTTTCATATATTGATATTCTTATTGTATTATACACTTATTTTAACATGCATCTCTCAGTTATATTTATACTGTTGGTGCTTTTCTCCCTGGGCCTCCGCTGAAAAAGGGCTTTGTCCCAGATGGTCTATTCCGGTCAACAAATGTCAAATAAATATAAATAAATAAATGATGGTGTAGATATAGTTGGTAAGCAAATATGGTGGGATATGGAAAAGGATGGAAAATTAACAATTAAAATAGTGCACTAGGAAAGTTGAAATGGGTTAGGATAACGAATGAAGTACCGCTATGGGTAAAATGGAGTAAAGGACAGAATTTCAGTAAGTAAAGGAAATTTTGAGAAACACATATATGACTGTGTTAGGTAAATTTCAAAAAATATTGGAAAAATACTGAAAGCAGTGGGAAATGGTGCTTGGGATTAAAATTCTAGTCAACGTGTAGCAGGAGGAGTAATTAGCACCAAGATATGCCACTAAAGCAAGATGCTACAGACTTTTGGCTGGCAGGGCCCATTCATATACTTCCATACATCATCAAAACTAGCTAAGATATATGCAGGGGTCAGCACAAGTTTTTGGAGGTATGATTGAGGAGAATTTGGGAATTAGTTGCATATCTTGTGTGATTGCCCAAAATTGGACATTTAAAGAGGAGAAAGAAAATGTAGGCAAGTAGGTTTTGAAGGATGAACTTAACCAGTATTTTTGATTTATGTGGCAGTAGGAGCAAGGAACTGATGATTTACTTTGCAAAATAAACAGTTTTTCTCTTTTCTTTGGGAATAACATTAAAGAGCCCGTACAAATAAAATAAGACTTTTGACAGGATCTTTAATGCTTTCCCCAAAGACTGAAAGAGTAAAGCAGCATGTTTATTTTACATAGTAAATCAACAGCATTGTTGTCTTTGCTTTAGGAAGCATGTGCCACAGGGGTTTCTGTAACCATTTCCCATCCCTTTGGTGTCAAAGTATTGCTTGAAAATCTGCTCAGTGGTGATTTCTGTTAATTAACTATTTATTTGTATTTGCTTTCCGGGGTAGATGGTGACAGTCCTTGAAAATGCTAAATGTAATCATTGCCTCCATCCTCTTGAATAATTATGCATAGTCATTGTAACTGTTACTCAGTTTGTTTCACTATTGCTTTTTTATTTGTTAAGTTGTAAAGTTCAGAAGCAGCTTTTTTTTTTAAATAAAATTAAGTTTTGAAATTCTAATCTGTAGGTAGAAGTTGCTGATGTTCTGGCTTAATCAGTGTATCCCAATAGGATGTACTGACATCATTGTTAGGGCAGTTAGTAATTAGTTAATCGCTTATTTGGTAGACAGATATACATCAATTAGTTCATTGCAAAACTACTGCTTAAATAGTAGTTTGGCTAAAAAATAATTGTTTTATATCTGTTTAACAGTTAACAGGTTTTCTCACACACCGCTTCCAGAATCAATAAATCAATCAATATATACTGAGATTTCTGAATGTATGGAAATGATCACTAGTTGCAGTCAGCCTTCATAGGTACATCATCAAACGATGCAGATATTCCCGTCAGGAGAGTTCGACAACAGGTCTTCATGCTGGGCTTTGATGTTCGGCAGAACTTTTAAAGCTAAATTTTATCAAGAAGACTTTAAAAAAAAACTTTCTTCTGGTAACAAAAAGTGATCGCAGCACTGATGATGCAATCTGCTTACAAGCAATGTTTTCATCACTGTGGAATAAAACATTTGACAGGATCCTTAATGCTATCCCCAAAGACTGAAAGAGTAAAACAGCATGTTTATTTTACATAGGAAATCAGCAGTACTGATGTCTTTGCTTTAGGAAGAGTGTGCCTCGGGGTCATACCTCTCAACTGTCCAAATTTTTACAGACTGTCCCGATTTTTGTCTCGTTTTTTGGCCTGTTCCTCATAAAATTTGTGGTTTTCTGTCAAACCACTGGGATGATCTGAGAAATGACATCACCAAATAATGGCATACATTTGAGTTTCAGACTTCAGATCCTTCAGAAAATGTACTTTAACCCAAACCCTCTTACTCTAGCAACTTTCTGAGTTTAGAAGAACAATATTTAAATGATGTCCCTATTTTTGGGTCATTGTGCCCACATTTTGTCAGGCTTTGTCTATATTTTTGTACTAAGAGGTTGGGAGGTATGCTCATGTTTACTGCAACCATTTCCCATCCCTTTGGTGTCAAAGTATAGCTTGAAAATCTGCTGAAATGTGGTGATTTCTGCTCTTTTAACTATTTATTTAAATTTGTTTTCCAGGGTAGACGGTGACAGTACTTGAAGAAGATATGCTAAATGTAATAGTTACCTCCATCCTCCTGAATAATTGAGCATAGCCATTTTAACTGTTACTCAGTTTGTTTCACAATTGCTTTTTTATTTGTTAAATATTATTGTAGAATGTCTTCATTGCCATAATCACATATCCTCATGGAGGCTAAGGGACTCAAAGAAAGAAGAAGGCTCTTGGCAGTGATGGCTGTATGTGATTGCATTATACACCTATGAAGGTTCTGTGGAACATTGGTACAGGACTGGATGAGGCTATCATACAGAATACATTACTGTTGAGATGAGGCTATCATACAGAATACATTACTGTTGAAGAAAACTAACTACAACCTGGATTAAGAGAAGCATAGGTGGATTAAAGCAGCTAAGGAAATTACTAAGAAAAGAAGGGTAGTATTTGAGCCCATTTTACTAAAATCACTCTTTAAATCTGGTACTAATGCAATTAAAGAAGGAGAAGGGGGTAATGCAAATAGGAACAATGTTTTTTTTTTGGACATGTCAATTGGGTATCAGTGTCATTTGAGAAGCCATCAGCACCAATTGGAAAATATTGGAAGGCAACTCTGACCTTATTAGAGTTGTAGGGAATACTCCCAAGCTTGTATACAGGAGAACCAACAGTCTTAAAGTATTATTACAGAAACACAACACCAAAATGCCCCTACCAGAGACAACTAAAAGCAAAGGAACCTACAAATCTGAGTTTTGTTCTGTATGTAGGTTCATTTCTGAAGGACCATACATTTTACCAGACCATATAAAAGAAAGTGTTATAGTCCGAGGAAAGTTCACTTGTAAGTCTGTGGGCCTGGTTTATATTAGTATGTGCTCAGGCTGTAATGGTTTTATGTCGGCATGACAACAAGAAGCATAGAAAAGAGTACAAAAAAAATCAGCAGATAAAGTCCAGTGAACTCCCCCAAAAAACTATTTATTGAAGCGCTTTTCATCTTGCTTAATTGCAGGACTTCTTCAGATAAATTATTCCATAATTAAAATATTGATTAAATACACCAACCAAGGTCATGTGATAATCACCAAACCATTTAAAATACAGATACAGAAATTTTTCTCCCTCAATTAACCTCTTGTGGCAAAGTTAAAATTATACTATTTTATACTTTTTATACCTTTTATAAAATCCATTACAGGCAATATCAGAAAATATATAAAAAAAAAAAATATATATATATATATATATATATATATATATATATATATATATATATATATATATACCAGCATATGTCAAAACAATTACCTAACTAAAAACCAATTGTAATATTTCTATACTTTTGAAAACATATTGAAACACTACCTTAAAAAACTTTTCAGTTTCAATACACAAAAAATAGAACATGTTTCGTTTAAACCTGGGTAATGGTAGGCATTAGTACGTAGCTGCCAAAGTAGTTCTAATCTTTTCATCAACAGTGATTCTGGACCCCTTCTACCATTAGATGTAATGCAATCTATTGCTCTAAATTTGAAAGTGTGTTGTTTACATTGACTCGTGTGCCTTGCTAGGGCATTCTCCTGTTTCATTCTACTGATGCAATTGTAGATGCTGATTATCACATGACCTTGGTTGGTGTATTTAATCAACATTTTAATTAAGGAATAATTTATCTGAAGATGTCCTGCAATTAAGGGAGTTCATTGGAGTTTATCTGCCGCTTTTTGTGTTTTGTACTTAGTTGTTACGTTTTTCATTAGTTCGTGAGTGAGCCTAGAAAAGAGAATTAAGGACCATCAGTATTCTCTTAAAAGATGAAAAGAACATTTTGTATAAGCATTCTGTTGTATGTAAAACATGCAAAAAGTTTTTGTTCTCTGTGTTAGAATTAATCCCACCAGATTTAAGGGGAGGTAATTTTAGAAACAGAGTAGAGGTTAAAGAAGCAAAGTGGCAAATCAGATTAAAGGCAGATAGGTATCCAGGACTAAATGAATCTTTCAGTATAAAATGTTTTTTTTTTTTAAAAAAACCAGGAGACTAAAGGTTTACAAATGACACTGTTTTTACTTAAGCAATTATTTTATAACAGTGTTCAATACTCTGGATGAATTGTTTTATATATAAATAAATATATATATATATATATATATATATATATATATATATATGGGTCCTATTTGTTCTATCGACAGTATGATTCATCGAACCGTACTTTGTCGAAATTACTTTAGCGAAAGTGCATTTTGTCGAAAATGCACTTTCGCTAAAGAAAAAAAAAAACATGCCATTTGCATGTACCATTAGTTGCACATCAATGTATACTGTTGATGTACAACTAAGTAAACTCTTGTTGAGATTGTAGTACAGTGGGGATAAGGGAATATTCCATTTTCCCCACTGTAGTGCGATCTCAGAGTGAGAATATTAAAGTAGGGGGGTGTGGTGGGTGCAGGAGGGTTTGCCCCCTGCATAATACTGTGTAGTGTGTTATTTTTTTTTCTTTAGTTTTTATTTGTTTTTTCCACGAAAGTGCATTTTTGATGGAATGCACTTTCGCGGAAGTGAGTTTGAGAAAGTATGGTTCGATGAACCGTACTTTCGATTTAACAACATAGACCCATATGTATATATGTTTATATATATATATATATATATATATGTATTCATTTCAGAATTGTTTGTGAATGAGTTTTAGGTCTTTTACAGATGAAAGTGATATATTAATAACTTTGGACGCTAATTTCATGGTTGTGTTACTGTCTGCACTCTTAATACAGTGTTTTTTATATTGCTTGAGTTTTTTTTAACCATTGTTGGAACAGTCTTATTGGTTTTGGTTTACTTTATTAAGACTGTCCAATGTCGAGCATGAGCGAAGAAGACCTACTAGATCTGACTATTCATACAGTGCCAGAGACTCAGGACAACATGTTGGAGGCACTACTTAGCTCTATGAATGAGATGAAAGAGTCTTTGGAGATATTGGTCAAACAGAAGAACCAAGAAGTTGCAAATAGGAAAGAATTACCGAGTTTGGAAGATGAGCACAAAGCTGTTATTGAAGCAATTCCACCTTTTGTTAATTTTCCTGCCATGAGGGAAAATGTTAGTTTTAAGGACATTAGTACTGAACTATGATCCCTTTGTGAACTGTATTTCGGTACCATCTGAGCAACTATCTAAATATGAGTTCAGGGAGCTTTGTACCGAACTTGTATCTAAAGAAGTTTTGCTCCCTGGTCATATGTTCCTAAAGACTTTGATTCTTTAAATGCCCTAATGGAACCACCAAGAACAATATTTTTTCTCTCTGAGCTAGTTGTTCATTTTAATAAAGCAGGGCTAGAATTGCTTATTGAACAATCTTGGAACCTTGAAGCAGCTAAGAGCAAAAGTTATTAAGGTGGATACAGACATCCACCTTACGCTGAGGAATATGCCCAAGTTGCAATCTGCTTACAATAACATCCTGTTAATGGTACAGCATTTTGAAACAACGATCATCCTTTGAAAAGAGAAGCTGCAGTGGGATAAATTAGTGTATGATACAGGGTTGGTCCTTCCAGCATTTTGATCCTAAATCTAAAATCAAAAGGGATCTGTGGTTGAGAATAATATCCCATCCTTAAGAGGAGAGTAGGAAGGATATAATTCTGCTGTTATTGGTTTGAACACTCCTGCTGCTCATTCGTGGCTCCACATACACTACTGAAGTCATTTGTGAATCACCTCCCAGAGTTATTTTGGCACAGAGATCCAACAGGTGAAAAAGAGTGCTGAAGATGTAGACAACGATTTCTTTGAACTCCCACTTTACCCTCCTTGGTCATAATTCTTTTTCTGAAGGGAATTTTCCAAAAGTAATACCAAAGAGAACATTTCACAGCAGAAAAATGGAGTCAGTCACAGAACCAGAAAGGGAGAGGACGAGGATAGACCCTAATAGACTGATTAATGGGCAAAGTGTGAGTTCAGATGTTAAAGTATTTAACTTGTCTAGTTTTCCATTAAATTCTGTTCATACTCACATTCTAGAGCTGAGATTGAACTTTACAACTGCCCACAGGGTGAACATTACAAAGACTTTGTTGGAACTTAAGTTTTTTATCAGAAAACTGAATTTACTGTTTTTATTACATGATGTTTGGCTTACCAGAAGAATGCTAGCAAAGCCATCAGTGTTTAACCCTGTATTAAATAATGCACTAAACGTTTTTGAGCAGGTATATGAGTGCAATATCAGGGATATTCTAAGTAGAATAGGTAAAAATAGATATTTTAATTTAAACAGAGAAGAAGTGCCTTACAAGACTTGAAATTGAACACTGATTTAAGATTTATGAAGCCTGATAAGTGTGGGGGATGGCAGTTATGGATGTTACAGAATATTGCAGTTATGGAAAATATGTTAGCTAATATTGATGAGCATTTAGTGGTTTCTATTAATGACATTCAAAAAAATTTTACTTTGATTTATTCTGTTTTATATGAATGTCTCATGAGCAATGTTATTGATTTTGAGCTGTATGAGTTTTAAGAATAGAAGATCCAAGAATAAGGGTCCTATTTGGGATCGCTATTTGCAAGAATGTTGTCACTGAGGTCATTTCAGTGTTTCTTGATACCCTTCTCAGTCCTTTAGTTCAAAAATTACCCTGCTATGTAAAAGACTTTTGGGATTTTTTTGACAAATTACGTGACTTTAATCAGGAATATGATTATAGTGATGCTAAAGCTTGTATGGTCACTGTTGATGTGTGTACACTGTTCACCAGTATTCTTCAAGAATTGGGAGTGGAATGGGTTAATCTGTATATGAACAAATTTATTGAAGTATCTGTCAACAAAATTATATTGTGATGTCATCTATTAGAAATAGTTTTAGTAACAACTGTTTTTATTTAATAAAAAGTACTATAAGCAAATTAAAGGGGTAGGAATGTGGTCTGCAATAGCCCCCGTGTTTGCCACCCTGGTGCTAGGATGGTGGGAGGCCTACATTTTACATTTGAGTGACCTAAGTACAAAAATTAGGTACTATAAGAGATTTGTACATGACCTCTATTCTTATTGTTTCTGGAAGTCTAGAAGACAGTGCATCTTTTGTTCAAGACCTTAACGAGCTTGGTGTGTTTCTGAAGTTTACCCTGGGAGGGGTGGGCTCCAAAGTTAAATTTCTAGCTATAACCATTGACTGGGACAGCAAAAATAAAAAGTTTGAGAGTTACATCTGTAGGAAGGAAACCTTTTCTAATGGATACCGTCACTATAAAAGCTGTCATCCTTATTTTATAAAGAAAAATATTCCAAGAGGCCAGTTTATAAGGGCCTCAAGGATGACTACCAGTGATACAGAGTTTGGAGAAGAGTTGAAATTTGTAACCTCATTATTCCTTCAAAGGGGAAGATTTGTTATTAAAAGCAGCTAAGGAAATTACTGAGAAAAGAAGGGGAGTATTTGAGCCCATTTTCCTAAAACCACTCTTTAAGTCTATTACTGATGCAATTAAAGAAGAAGGGGGTAATGTAGATAGGACCAGTGCTTGTTTTTTGGCCATGTCAATAGATGCTAATGATGCCATTCAAGAAACCATCAGCACCAATTGGAAAACACTGGAAGGCAACTCAGATCTTATTAGAGTTGTAGAGAACCAACAGTCTTAAAGTATTATTACAGAAACACAGCACCAAAATGCCCCCATAGCTGGCTTTAGGCACCAGCAAACCCTGCGGTCGCTGGGGGACCCTGTTTTGGGGGGGCCTCATCCACAGCACATTATCTTATATTGATATTTTATAACGTCTGTCAAACCAACAAAATCTAGTACAGCAATCTTGTATACTTAAATAAATGAGGTGGGTGATAATAACGCTTATTTATAACCCCTTTAAAATTAAAAGATAACACTGGATATAGTAACAGTGTTTTTCAAGTAACAAGCATCACAATTCCATTAAATATTTTACCACTGAAATATTGCCTTTGGTTTATTTAAACTCTACAGGTGGACATTCTCTCCACTAAAATTAACAACATAGCCAGCTTTTGGTACCTGCAATACCTGTGACTGCAGGGATCCCCCTTAATCATCCTTGACTGTGTGTGGGGGGGGGCAGCCCACAAAAGCTGCTGCTGGTTGGTGGAAAATGAGAAAAAAGCTGTATTAATTTCCTAATTATGCTCTTTAACCTGAACAAAGCTGTGATATGACCTTTTTAGGATAAAGCTGATAATGAACACAAGCAATGTAAGAACTTAAGACATCAGGAGCCCAAAGTGACCAATCTCAGTGTTTACCTTGAATTTTAAGAAAAGCTGATGCCCTTGATCTTCGTGGATGGTTTTCTCTTTCAAGGAAGTTTTTTTTAAATATTGGCAGAACACCAGATACTACGACTCTCAACTTCTTTGCTGAAGAATTCTGTACAGTTCCAAAAATAATAGCTGAATAAAGCCCACAAAATCAGGAGCACAGTTTAAATATTACTCTAACTCACCTAAAAATTAAAAGAATAACACATTTTGTATCAATGTGCATTTTTTAGACAATAAGTCTAAAACTCTGATATCTGGATTTGTCAGCTGTGTAACCCTGAATGATTTACTTGCAAGTCAAACTTTGTAGTAAGGGTACAGCAAAATTATGAGGAAAATATGCTCCTGCTCTAGCCCTGGGTAAATCCTTCCAATTATTCCTACTCCTTCCTCATCTTCTTCTTTTATGCATAAAGCTACCTCATACAGAACTACTAGTCACCAAATCAGACATAATGCATATTAGCATAACTTTATTCTTGCATACAATTAGAATTTCTTCTGTCAGTGATTACCTGTCTATCTACTATACTCTACTGTTTGAGTATTGACTGTATTTCCACTATATGTATAAATTTGTGCAGCTACTAATGTTTGCTACAAAAGTTTCTATTGTTTGACTTTTTATAATTGTCTGTAATTACTCTGCACATTATTATTGTGTGATACTGAAATTGCTATTACTTCATATATTGTTTATTGTATTATTATCTGCGGTAGCGTTGTAGCCTCACAGTAAGACGCTGTCCGGTTCGATTCTCAGCTAGAGTGTCTTCTGCGTGAAGATATGCGTGAATGGGCGTACCTTCATTGAAGGTTGTGCATCAGGGCTGGTAACTCGGCACATAAAAATCAACTATCAATTGTTAGCGGACCGGAGTTCCGCTGTGGCGACCCCTAACCGGGAAAAGCCGAAAGACACAACAACAACTACAAATGCTACAATTCTACGTAGTCCTACTCTATTGTTGTAGGATTCTCAAATGTTTCAACGTTATATATTCTTTATTGTATTAGTGTATGGAACTTTTCTCCTCCGGCTTTGGCTGAAAATGGGCAACTCTGCCCAGTCGGACATTTCCCGGTAAACAAATGTAATACAAAAAAAAAAGTCATGGAAGGTTGGTGGAATCACAGAAACAGTGACAGGAATGCATTACTCCTCAGTGAGATAAATAAAAGTGACTTACCCCTGCTGCTGTTTGACGACTGCTAAACAGCAGTCACTGATCTGATATGGCAGTGCCAGTGTTGCACAATGTGTTGCTATTTGCTTAAATAATTGCAAGCTAGTACTGCTATAGCTTATGGGCCGGATTCACGATGGCTTGCACGGAGTCTAAGAGTAGTGTAAGACTCCATGCAGCCATCATGTCCGACGAGCGATCCACGAACAGTCTGCAGGGGCGTGTAAGAGAACTCCTAAAACGGCTCTTACATGGACAGGGCTTGGATATGCAAATTATCTCACTTGTAGCCGAAAGGCATGCAAATGAGGTAATTTTATGATCCAGGAAGCACAAACCTGTGCATGTAAGAGCCGTGTTATCTGCAGAAATGTACTCAGTTGACAACTGAGTACCGTTCTGCAAATAGCACAATGGAGCCTTGTCAGCTCCAAATAAAGGTTGCATATGTTCCAGGAAGCATGCCAATGGCCAGATATGTGGCCACTGGCAACGTACCTCCATGCAAAATTAAAATAAATTGTTTAAAGGTAGCGCAGAGTTGCGCAAACGGGCTGTGCTAAAAAAAAATCAACAGAAAAATATTTAAAACCCATAAATGCAGGTTTTATGCAAACCATCAATATACAATGTAAAGGAATAGCAGTCTGAAAACAACATGGCCACCGAGTAGGGTTGCTAAGGGGGGAAGCTCAGTGTAAGACATGTAACTAAGCATTAGTAGGCAATCCTATGTAAATGAGTGTTAGGATGGTGAATCGCACTTTTACATAGCATATGAGCACATTCCCTGGAGTGTAGGAGTAGGATAAGGGGGAGTAACAGAGTTGGAGATAGGTGACATCACAGGGGGTATGTATGAAAGAAATGAAGCTCATTGGAGCAGAGTGGGATGTGAAAGCTGTCAGTTAGACATCATGGAAAGAGCTGTGTCAACAGGTAGACATGGGAAAGCCAAGAAATGGAAGGTGTACACTGTGAATAATACCAAAGTTTCTTGCTGAGCGTGCATGCACACATGTGCGCGCTGGGAAGCCTGAGTAAGATGGAGTGCATGCGTGTAAGCATGAGTGCGCGCGTTTAAGCTGGAGTAAGCATGTATAAGGCTGTTTAAAGAGTTATAAGCGCGTTTGCGCTGGTGTGCGTGCATTTTAACCCGAATAAGCAAGTTGTAGTCCATCTAAGCATGGGTGCGCACGTGTTAGCTGCTGTGCGCGTGTTTTCCCTTGTATGCGCGTCGCTCCCCCCTGAGGAAACAGAGAGGAAAAAGGAAGCACAACAAATTGTAGGAAGCTACCAGGTACTAGCATAGTTAGCAGGTGAAAACAATCAGAATCAGGCAATTACACAGGCAGAACAGTAGCCCAGCCCAGCACTGAAAACTCTGCAAACAACAGTGCAGTATGTTTCTCTCAACAAACACTGCAACACTGGAGTAAGCTACTAGAAGTGAAAACTGAAAAAGCTTCACTCAGACAAAAAATGCTAGGGGCTGCCATAGCTGTTACAAGGCGACATATGCAACATGCTGAGGATGGTGACAATGCAAATGCTGCCGGACAACCCACAGTGAGGAGACGGAGAAGAGTGTACAGGCCCAGGGTCACCTACCAGGGGTTACATAAGCTGGAGATAGTGGAGTGCTATAGAGTGGACAGAGACCTCCTTCAGCAAATTGTTGAGCTGTGCAGGCCACGCCTCACACACAGAACCAACAGAGGGGAACCCATCCCAGTGGAAACCAAGGTATGTGTTGGCCTAAGAATACTAGCAACAGGTACCTTCCAGAGACCATCTGGTAATATGATGGGGATATCACAAGCATCAGCATCCAGGGTACTGCACCAGTTTCTGGATGCCATGTCAGCACATGTCAGTGATCATGTATATTTCCCCAATTCCCGTGAGGTATTGCCCAGCAATATGTGTCTCTTTCAGCAAATAGCGGAATACCCTGAGGTAGTGGGTGCAATAGACTGCATGCATATACGCATCAAAGCACCAGCCGGTGAGCGGGGTAGGGCCTACATTAACCGCAAGGGCTTCCCCTCCATCAACTGCCAGGTTGTGTGTGATGCCCAGGACATAATAATGAATGTGTGTGCTGGCTGCCCTGGAAGCTACCATGATCTGGCATCTGACGCAGCTGTACCAGACATTTGCCAATGGGTACATCCAACATGGTCACCTACTGGGGGATGCTGGCTATGCACTGGAGCCGTGGCTGATGACACCCATCAGAAATGCACACACACCTGAACAGAAATGCCATAATGAGGCACACGCACAAACACGTAATGTAATAGAGCATGTGTTTGGGCTGCTCATGTCATGGTTCCGGTGCTTATACACATCTGGTGGAGCCTTACAGTACTCACCAACTACATGTACCCAAATTGTCATGGTATGTGCTATGCTACATAATATGATTCTGAGAAAACAGCTGCAGCAGGACCAGCATAGGCCCAGCCCAAACAGCCCCCCACCATTGCCAAGGCCATCACAGGCAGAGCGTGACTCGGAGGAAGAACAACCTGAGCCTGCCCCAGTAGGCAGAAGGAGGTGTGCCCAGTATGCCTTGGCCTTGGCAAAGAGGCAACGCATAGCACATACACTGGCTCAGTAGGAACCCTGGAAATGATACCTCTCTCTGACTCACACATATAGTAAAAGGGATGCCTAAGTTGACACAACCTGTTTTCAAACATGTACAGGGAGTGTAGTATGTGCATCCAACATAGGCAGCCCTGCAGCACCACCTGAGGCATGATTGCCATGTGTTAAGCAATGCAACACCATGTAGTATATGCAAACTTGATGACCCTGAGTAACATCCTACCCTCACCAAGCATGATGCCACAATATGAAGACAAGATGATCAATTATAACAATTGGCTTAAGTATTGTTGTTAGTCAAAGGGGATCCAATGCCTGTCAGCCTGGGATGACATGCTGAGCAAGACACGATGCTCCGCTAGGGATGGCTTGCACCTATCACCCCTGGCCTTTTGGATACTGGCAAAGGCTGTTGTCACCCCCATAGTGCCTTGAATAGGTAAGGCTCAAAACACAAACCCACCTCCATATGTATCACAAGGGATACGAAACTAGAAGTAATACTACCCAATGCCAGAAGTCTAAACTGCAAGATGCATGCAGTCCAAATTCTCCTCAGCATTGAGAATGTTGATATCTGTGCAGTAACAGAAACCTGGTTCAAGGCTCACAAGAGCACCCTAGCACTACCAAGTTACACCTCATACCATGCGTTACAGCCCCAAAACATGGAACAAACTACAAAAGGAGAGTGAGTATCAATAAATGTCAAAGATACACACACCCCCAGGTTGGTGCCACAGCATGAAGCAGCACAGACTAGCCATGTGCAAGTAACAGTGGCTAAAACTGCCTCCCAGTTCGTAGCCTGCTACACGCCACCCTCCTAAATCCAGGAACCCCACTTGGCCTACTTGAGAACACATGAAAATATGAAGGTCTGTCCAAACAACATTATATTGGGTGACTGCAACTACCCAAACATAGACTGGGAGCATTATTCTAGCTCCAACACCCAAGGCCAAAGGTTCCTAGAATTTATAAACTGAAATGCTATGGAACAACTTGTCACCACTCCCACAAGAGGGGTAAACATACTGGACCTGATAATCACCAACATGGGGACTCTATGGCCAAGACGAGAAGTGTATCCCTCACTGGTAAGATCAGACCATAGAGTAATCTCACTGGATATTCACATCCTGACCCCAGTCCCTGGCCAGAAAACCACAGTGAAAAACGTGTAAAGCAAATTATGCACTCCTCCAAACTGAGGTGGAATCCATTAAAGCCCTTGTGCCTGTGGAAAATATGGCCCAGACCTCAGAACCCTTTATAAATACATGGTATGAACACCTTCAGGAATGCATGGATTATGCAATCCCAAATAAAACCAAGACCCAATCCTCCAAAGGCAGGCATCCTGTCTGGTGGCCCCAGCCATCAACAAACCATGCAAGAGAAGGAGGAAGCTACTACAAGATAGAGCAAAACCCAAAAAGGGAAGGCATCACTGATCAGTATTATGACAAAAAACTATGGCCACACATAAAATCCTCTAAGGCCAGCTACGAGATAAAAATTAAACAGGACACTAAGGATAACCACAAGGCTTTCTTTACTGATGGTAGGAACCTGGGTGGGAATTCCCAGATATGCTCAGAATTAGTCCAAAATGACAAACAATACACCAAACCCACAGACATTGCCAACATCCGAACTGACAGGTTCAGTGCAAACCCCCCCACCACCACCACCACCAAAAGGCCGAACATCTATCCCAGCAGAGTGCTGGTCCCCTGACATTGCAGATGCTCAGGTAACAGCCAGCATCTCCAAAGCAAAACACACAGCATCAATGGGACCAGATGGTGTCCCGGGCTGCATCCAACATGAAGTCCAAGAAGAATTGAACACCAAATAAAACTACTGCTCAATCTCAGCCTTACCACAGGATATGTACACAAAGAGCAGTGTACAGCAACAGTGGTCCCTCTCCACAAAGGTGGTGCCTGAATGGATACTGCAAACTATCACCCCAGAATCCTGACTAGCTTGGTCTGCAAAGCTATGGAAAGGATCATCATGGGCCTCAGAAATAAAGATATCGGGGACCGACAGACACTGGACCCTACCCAGTGTGGCTTACTTAAGGGCAGATCCTGCCCCTTAAACCTGGTTGAGTCATTTGAAACAGTCACCAAGGCCATTGATGAGGGGAAGGTGGTCCACACAGCCTACCTGGACCTTGCAAAAGCCTTCCATACAATATCCCACTTGGTCATTATAGATAAGTTCACCAGCTTAAATATAAACCCCTATGTCACTAGATGGGTTGAAAATCGGCTCAAGGACAGAACTGACATGGTCAGAAATGCTGGAGCCATGTCAGAGTCCAAACCAGCTACAACTGGCATCCCACAAGGCTAGGTCCTGGGACCCCCCTTGTTTGGTATATATTTCTTGGAGGTACAGGCCAACATGGAAGGACTGTGTCTGAACAAGTTTGCAGATGACTACAAACTGGGCGCCATATCTGACCCTCCAGCTGACACAAGCATCCTACAAAAGGGCCTCATAGAAACAGACGACTGGTGCCAGAGCCATGTCATCAAGCTAAACCCAAAAAAAGTGTATAGTCACCCCCTTTGGAAAAACAGTAAGTGCCCACCAATTACCACATAGGTGGTAACCCATTAAGTACAGAAGAAGTAATAAGAGACCTGGGGACACAAGTTTATAAAAATCTTGCATTTGACAGCCATGTGGCCATAGTGTTTATAATAACATTTTATATACCCACCTAATCATGAAGGTATTCACATCTACATCAGGGGAGGTCATCGTGCCTCTTCAGGCATCCTTCTTCAGGCTCACAATTGAGTACAATGCCCCTTGTGGGATGTACCTTAGCAGACACCTCCAGCAACTGGAAAGACCCCAAAAGTACCTCACCAGGAGGATCAAAGGACTATTGGCAAAGGCTCTTGCTACCCCCATAGTGCCTTTTTTAGGCAAGGCTCAAAAGACAAACCCACCTCCATAGGTATCACAAGGGATAAGAAACTAAGAGTAATGCTACTCAACGCCAGAAGTCTAAACCTCAAGATGCACGCACTCAAAACTCTCCTTAGCATGAACAACATTGATATTTGTGCAGTAACAGAAACCTGGTTCAAGGCTCCCAAGAGCACCCCAGCACTACCAGGTTATACCTCTTACCATGCTTTTCAGCCCCAAAACTTGGACCAAACCACAAAAGGATGGGGAGTATCAATATTTGTCAAAGATACCCACACCTCCAGGCTGGTGGCACAGCACGAAGCATCAGAGACTATCCATGTGCAACTAACAGTGGGTAAAACTGCCTTCCAGTTTATAGCCTGCTACAGACCACCCTCCCAAACCCAGGAAACCCACTCGGCCTTCCTGAGAACACTGGAAAATATGAAGGTCTCTCCAAACACCATTATATTACGCGACTTCAACTACCCAAACATAGACTGGGAGCATTACTCTAGCTCCAACACCCTAGCCCAAAGGTTCCTAGAATTTATAAACTCAAATGCTATGGAACAACTTGTTACCACTCCCACAACAGGGGAAAACATACTGGACCTGATCATCAGCAACATGGGGACACTATGCTCCAGACCAGAAGTGTATCCCTCACTGGTAAGATCAGACCATAAACTAATCTTACTGGATATTCATATCCCGACCCCACCCCCTGCCCTGAAAACCACAGTGAAAAACTTCTCTAAAGCAAATTTCACACTCCTCAAAACCAAGGTGGAATCATTTAAAGCCCCTGGGCCTGTGGAAAATATGGCCCAGACCGCAGAATCCTTTATAAACGCATTCTATGAACACCTTCAGGAATGCATGGATCATGCAATCCCAAATAAAACCAAGACCCAATCCTCCAAAGGCAGACGTCCTGTCTGGTGGACCCCAGCCATAAACAAACTATACAGTAGATGGAGGAAGCTACCACATGATGGAGCAAAATCCCAAAAAGGGAAGGCATGTCTGATCAGTATTAGCAAAACCTACGGGCACTCATAAAATCTTTTAAGGCCAGCTTCGAGAGAAAAATTGCACAGGACACTAAGGATAATCACAAGGCTTTCTTTAGTTATGTTAGTAACCTGGGTGGGAATTCCCAGATATGCTCAGAATTAGTCCAAAATGACAAAAAATACACCGAACCCACAGACATTGCCAACATCCTAGCTGACAGGTTCAGCGCAAACTCCCCCCCCCACCAAAAGGGCAAATATCTATCCCAGCAGAGTGTTGCCCCCCTGACATCTCAGATGCTCAGGTAAGAGCTGCCCTCTCCAAAGCAAAAAACACAGCATCAATGGGACCAGATGGTGTCCCGGGCTGTGTCCTACATAAACTCCAAGAAGAGCTAAACCCAAACATAAAACTACTGTTCAATCTCAGCCTTACTACAGGATATGTACCCAAAGAGTGGTGTACAGCAACAATGGTCCCTTTCCGCAAAGGTGGTGCCTCAACGGATCCTGGCAACTATTGCCCCATAAGCCTGCCTAGCTTGGTCTGCAAAGCTATGGAAAGGATCATCATGGACTTCATAAATAAAGATATTGGGGACCTACAGACACTGGATCCTACCCAGTTTGGCTTTGTGTAGGGCAGATCCTGCCTCTTAAACCTGGTTGATTTCTTTGAAACAGTCACCAAGGCCATTGACGAGGGGAAGGTGGTCCACACAGCCTTCCTGGACCTCGCAAAAGCCTTCGATACAATACCTCACTCGGGCATTATAGATAAGCTCACCAGCTTAAATATAAACCCCTATGTCACTAGATGGGTTGCAAACTGGCTCAAGCACAGAACCCACATGGTTAGAATTGCTGGAGCCATGTCGGACTCCAAACCAGTTACAAGTGGCGTCCCACAAGGCTCAGTCCTGGGACCTCTCTTGTTCGGTATATATTTCTCGGAGGTACAGGCCAACACGGAAGGACTGTGGCTGACCAAGTTCGCAGATGACTGCAAACTGGGCGTCATAATCGACTCTGCAGCTGACACAAGCATCCTCCAAAAGGGCCTCATAGAAACAGACAACTGGTGCCAGAGCCATGGCCTCAAGCTAAATGCTAAAGTGTATAGTCATCCCCTTTGGCAAAAACAAAGTGCCCACAAATTACCACATAGGTGGTAATCCATTAAGTACAGAAAAAGTAATAAGGGACCTGGGGACCCAAGTTGATAGCAATCTCTCATTTGACAACCACGTGGCCAAAGTGGTTAGAAAAACATTTTATATAGCCCACCTAATCATGAAGGGATTCACATCTAGATCAGGGGAGGTCATCGTGCCTCTTTACTTATCCCTCATCAGGCCCATAATTGAGTATAATGCCCCTTTTGGGATGTACCTTACCAGACACCTGCAGCAACTGGAAAGACCCCAAAAGTACCTCACCAAGAGGATCAAAGGGCTCAAACAGATGCCATATGCTGCCCAGTTAAAGAAACTCCAGCTCTACTCAGTGGCATACCGCCTGCTCAGAGGCGATCTGTGCCTGATGTATAAAGCCATGTCCAACCCAGAATTAATGGACATGCTGCACCTCAGAAAATCCAAATCCCATCGAGCGACGCGCTCGAGAGACTTGAACCTCAGCACTGAAATAAATAGGACATGCTGGAGGGACAGATTTATAACCCAGAGGCTCCCTTCACTCTGGAATAAAATCCCAGTCCAGGTTAGGCAGAGTCCCTCATTGACTCTCTTCAAGAGGAATCTTTGTGAGTGTATGGGAGATTGCAGGTTTACCCTGGGTATCACTTTTATGTCACAGTTAGACAGAGGCGCACAGTATACTAACCTTGAAAAATGTCATGGCAAACAACAGTTAAAATGTGTGTTGAAGGACAAACACACTCTGACTAGGATTAGAAATGCCCTAGGGCACATAGCCTAGTGTTTGTCAATGTCCACCCAAGTTGCGGAATACACTAGTAATGTTGGACAAGCCTGGTTTAAGTAGGCCATAGCTGAACAAAATGCAACATGGTCATACCTTAGTTTGGTGTGCTCAGTATGAATATTTAAAGCAGTGATGGGACTCAAACCCAGGATACTGTGCACCAGAGTGAAAGGGCTGAACCACTACACTATGACAATATTACAGTGCTTGGTCAGTATGAAAGAATGTTGACAAGTGTATGCAAACTGTCCCATGGAAACCCTGCAGGCACAGCATAATCCCTGTTGGGTTCAGACACAAAGCAGTTGGACAGTAAGAACACAACATGACTTCCAACACACACACTGTAAATGTCAACTATTGTTCAAGTTCACACACAACCACAAATGTAGTGGACCTCAGATCTCAACATATGGAAAGGTCACACTGGGCATGCTCACACACTTTGATAAATGAGACATATGTCAGGCAACAAACCATGGAAAGCCTGAAGTGGGCATGCTCACACACTTGGGCCATGTCTCAGTATAGCAGACGGCCACACATATCTGGCATTTGTATGTGTTAAGCCAGGAACCTCCCACAATACAGCAATCTGCCCAGTGCACACAGTTAAATGACAATAGAGACATAAGTAATATACTGGAACCCTGTCATGATCAAACATCTTCCACAGATACACAAGTTGTTCATAGAAACAGGGAAAGCTATGGCAATAAAGACCTGCAAACAGTTTATCAGCAACAAATATTGTGCATCCCAAACATAAACATATGGGTTCAGAGGTCGATGCTAGGCTGTTTGCCTTAGGGAATACATAAGCCTAGCCAGAGTGTATTTGGTGTCTGCCTCCCCAGTACAGTAGCCTACTGTGCCTCTGTAAAGTAGGTCACAGAAGGCACCGTTTAAGGCTAGTTTGCTGTGCCTCCGTCAAGCAGGGACACAGTGGAGATCCCAGTGGTTGAATTTGCAATGTCATATCCATGTGGCTGGAGTTTGCTGGAAGAGGGTTGGCGAGGGGCTATGTCTAACATTAATTGGGATTCAATTCCAGACTGAGGGGAGCCTTATCTGTAGTGTCTGGGCAATTTCACTGTCAAAACTTGCAAGTGATGATTTTGAGGGATTGAAGTGTCTTGCCGATACTGTTCAGAGGTGTCCTCCCTCTGTGGGATATTGCTCTGTTATGTATTAGCTCCCTCCTTCTGTTGTACAGCTTATATATGGCTGGTGTCAACCAGACAGGTCTCCTGTTGTGGAGGAGTCTTGGTTTTATTTGGGATAGCATGATCAATGAAAACCTGCAGGTGCTCATAGAATGCATTTGTAAAGGATTCTGCAGATTGGGCTGTATAATCCTCCAGCACAGGGCCTTTGAAGTATTCCACCCCAGTCTTCACAAGTGCAAAGTCTGCTTTTGAGAAATACTTTGTTAGCAGTGATGTCTCTGCCTGGGGGTGGGGATCGGATATGGACATCCATGGAAAGTTGGTTATGGTCATATCTTAACAATGGTGGTCTACCTCTGGTGTGGAACATAGAGTCCCCATGTTGGTGATGAGCAGGTCCAATATGTATTCCCCCTTGTGGCTGTGGTGACTGGTTCTGCCATAGCACATGGATTCACAAATTGTAGTGGCTGTAGGGTGATATTGTTGAGGCCTGAGTAGTTCCCCCAGTCAATATTCCTGTACCTGAAGTTAACCACTGTAATGGCGTATGTGAACACCTTCATATCCCACACTGTTCTTAGGGAAGCCAAGTGTGGTTCCTGGATATGGGAGGGGGTGGTCTGAACTACACACCAAACCAAAAGGCAGTTTTGCACAATGGTAGTTGTATATGTATGGCCTGTCATGTTTACTGCAGTGGTAACAACCCAGAGGTGTGTGTATCTGTGATGTATATAGGTTCATAGGTTCATACTAGGCTATCTGCCCTAGGGCATTTATAAGCCTAGCCAGAGTGTGTGTGGCTTTGTGGCTTTCGCCACCCCTTGGAATGAGAATACTATGCCCATGTAGGGTTTACTTTACTGTACCTCTGTGTAGTAGTGACACAGAGATGACCCCCGGGGTAAACCTACGAACTCCCATCCACTCGTCAAGATTTCTCTTGAAGAGAGTCAGTGAGGGGCTCTGCCTAATATGGACTGGGATTCTGTTCCACAGTGTAGGGAGCCTCTGGGTTATGAATCTGTCCCTCCAGCACGTCCTATTTATTTCTGTGTTGAGGTTCAAATCATTCGCTCTCGTGGCTCTGGTGGATTTGGATTTTCTGAGGTGGAGCATGTCCATTAATTCCGGATTGGACATGGCCTTGTACATCAGGCATAGATCGCCTCTGAGTAGGCGGTATGTGACTGAATAGAGCTGTAGTTTCTTCAGCCGGGCAGCATATGACATATGTTTGAGACCCTTGATCCTCTTGGTGAGGTACTTTTGGGGTCTGTCTAACTGCTGCAGGTGTTGGGTAAGGTACATCCCAAATGGGGCATTGTACTCAATTATGGGCCTGATAAGAGAAGAGTATAGGGGCATGATGACCTCTCTTGATCTAGATGTGAATCCTATCATGATAATGTGGGTAATATAGAAGGTCTTCCTAACCACCTTGGCAATGTGAGTGTCAAATGAGAGGTTACTGTCAACTTGGGTTCCTAGGTCCCTGATTACTTCTTCCATACTTAATGGATTACCACCTATGTGGTAATTTGTGGGTAATTTGTTTTTCCCAAAGGGTATGACTATACAGTTTTTGGCGTTCAGTTTAAGGCCATGGCTCTGGCACCAGTTATCCGTTTCTACGAGGCCTTTCTGAAGGATGCTTGTGTCCGCTGGAGTATCAGTTATGGCGCCCAGTGTGCAGTCATCTGTGAACTTTGTCAGCCACAATCCTCCTATGTTTGCTTTCACCTTGGAAAAATAAATGCCGAACAAGAGAGCTCCCAGGACTGAGCCCTGTGGGATACCGCTTGTGACTGGCTTAGAGTCTGACATGGCTCCAGCAATTCTGACCTTGTGGGTTGTGTCCTTGAGCCAGTTTTTAACCCATCTTATGACATATGGGTTTACATTTAGGCTGGTGAGCTTGTCTATGATGCCCGAGTGGGGTATTGTGTCGAAGGCTTTTGCAAGATCAAGGTAGGCTGTGTGAACTGCCTTACCCTCATCAATGGCCTTAGTGACTGTTTCAAAAAAGTCGACCAGGTTCAAAAGGCAGGATCTGCCCTTGACAAAGCCGAACTGGGTAGGATCCAGTGTCTGTAGGTCCCCAATGTCTTTGTTTATGAGGTCCATAATGATCCTCTCCATAGCTTTGCAGACCAGGCTCGTCAAGCTTATGGGGCGGTAATTTCCAGGGTCCGTAGAAGCACCTCCTTTGTGGAGTGGGACCACTGTTGCTGTACGCCACTCTTTGGGTACGTATCCTGTAGTAAGGCTAAGATTAAACAGCAGCCTTATGTGCGGGTTTAGTTCCTCTTGGAGTTCATGTAGCACGCAACCCGGGACACCGTCTGGTCCCATTGATGCTGTGTTTTCAGCTTTGGAGAGGGCGGCTCTCACCTGGGCATCTGAGATGTCAGGGAGGCTACACTCTGCTGGGATAGATATTTCTCCTTTTGGGGGGGGAGAAATTTGCACTGAACCTGTCTGCCAGTATGTTGCCAGTGTCTGTGTGTTCAGTGTATTTTTTGTCATTTTGGACTACCTCTGAGCATATGTGGGAGTTTCCACCCAGGTATCTAACATAACTGAAGAAGGCCTTGTGATCGTCTTTAGTGTCTTTTGTGATTTTTCTCTCAAAGTTAGCCTTGGATGATTTTATGAGTGATCGTAGTTGTTTGCTTGTACTGATCAGAGATGCCGTCCCTTTTGGGGATTTTGCTCTGTCATGTAGTAGCTTCCTCCTCCTGTTGTACAGCTTGTTAATGGCTGGGGTCCACCAGACAGGACACCTGCCTTTGGGGGAATGGGTCTTGGTTTTATTTGGGATTGCATGATCCATGCATTCTTGAAGGTATCCGTAGAAAGAATTTATAAAGGATTCAGCGGTGTGGGCTGTGGTTTCCACTGGCCCAGGGGCCTTGAAGGATACCACTTCAGTCTTAAGAAGTATGAAGTTGGCTTTTGAGAAATTCTTCACTGTGGTCTTTTGTGCTGGGGGTGGGGGCGGGATGTGGATTTCCACTGAGATTAATTTATGGTCTGATCTCGCCAATGAGGGGTATACTTCCTGTGTGGAGCATTGTGTCCCCATGTTTGTGATGATCAGGTCTAGTATATTATCACCTCTTGTGGGAGTGGTGACTAGTTGTTCCATCGCATTTGAGTTTATGAATTCTAGGAACCTTTGGCCTAGGGTGTTGGGGCTTGAGTAATGCTCCCAGTCTATGTTTGGGTAGTTGAAGTCTCCCAATATGATGGTATTTGGAGAGACATTCATACTCTCCAGTGTCTTCAGGAAGGCTGAGTGGGGTTCCTGAGTTTGAGAGGGTGGTCTGTAGCATGCTACAAACTGTAGGGCAGATTTGCCTACAGTTAGTTCCACATGGATGGTCTCCAATGCTTTGTGTGTTGCCACTAACCTGGAGGTGTGGGTATCTTTGATGAATATGGATACTCCCCCTCCTTTTGTGGTTCGGTCCAAGTTTTGGGGCCGAAAAGCATGATATGAGGTATAACCTGGTAGTGCTGGGGTGCTCTCAGGAGCCTTGAACCAGGTTTCAGCCGCTGCACAGACATCGATGTTCTCCATACTGAGGAGAGCTTCAAGAGCGTGCATCTTGAGGTTTAGACTTCTGGCATTGAGCAGCATTACCCTTAGTTTTTTCCACTTGTGTTTTCTAGGGAGGTGGGTTTGTCTTTTGAGCCTTGCCTAAAAAAGGCACTATGGGGGTGGAAAGAGCCTTGGCCAATATCCGGAAGCCCAGGGGTGACAGGTGCAAACCATCCCTTGCAAAGCAGCGTGGCTTGTCAAGCATGTCATCCCAAGCAGACAGACATTGGATCCCCTTAGAATGACACCAGTAATTGAGCCAATTCTTAAAGCTGATCATTTTCTCTTTGTACTGTGGCATCATTCTTGGTGAGGGTAAGATGCTGCTCAGGGTCAGGGTCATACTGGCCTGGGCTACATAATCAGAGAGCTCCTCTATGTCTCTTTTCATGTAGTTCAGGGAGGTACGTCTCAGGTCATTCACACCGGCGTGGTCAATGACTGAGTCATATTTGTACTTGCTTTGGAGTGACCTTAGTGCTTGTGTTATGTGGCGGATTCTAGCGCCCGACAGGCAGCTTACTGTAACCTTTTCCTTGTTCAGTCTGGTGAGCGGCACGTCAGTGTGTCTGACTATGGAGTCACCTATTACAACTGTATCAGGCATGTTGTTTGGCCTTAAGGGCTGTGACTGTTTGGCACACTGACTTTGTGAACTATGTGTTGCATGTGCTATGTTTAGAGGTAGTGGTTGCTTGGATGTCTGCTTTGGAGGCCTCTTTTGTTTTGGTAGATTTTTAATTAGAGCCTCCGAGTATGTTGTGTGTTTACGTGTTTGGTTTGCAGTTGTGATAGGTCTATGGGAGACTGGGTTTGTTGTGTGTGTGTGGTTACCTTCTCCTCCTAACTGGTTTTGCCAGTACTGAGTCGAGAGAGCTCAGCCTCCAGTTTGGCTATATAGTTGCATCTCTCACATATATTTGTATTTGCTGGGAGGAGGAGAGGGTTGTCTGTGTACATGAGGCAGTTGTAACATTGCCTCAAGATTCCCAGATTCACCAGCTGAACTGGAGAGGACACCAGTAATTGACCCTTCGACATGTTAGAATAGTGTAAGGGATTGCTGTGTAACTGAGTCAGAAAGGACCTATAGGGAAATGGGTACTCAAGGGGATTGTAGGTGGATGTAGTGCTTTCTTTTTGTTTGAGTGCTTTACCTGTGTAAAAATGCTTTAGGAGCAAGTGCTGGGCTTTTCAGATAGAGAATAGACTGTTTAGATTGAAAGTAGAGCAGTTCTAAGGGAAAAACTGAAGAGCATATGGATATGGATACACTCCCTGGTTGTGTTGTGTGTTACAAGTCCTGTGTTCACGAAGCATGGTATAAAACATAACCAGGCAGTGCTGATGTGCATATGTGACCCTGAACTAGGCGTCTGTTAATGCATATATATTGTTATCCCCCATACTGAGGGATGGTAATAGATGTACATACCTCTTTGTAAAAACTGATGTCAGCACCCTATAAATACTGCAGGAGAAGAAAAGCCACCCAGTAATGCAAATAGCGCGCTGTGCTAATGCGTCTCTCACAAGTTTCATAGCATAGTTAGGTAGGGGTTTGAATCCTGCAAATGCTCAGTGTGTGTGTGTGTGTGTGTGTGTGTGTGTGTGTGTGTGTGTGTGTGTGTGTGTGTGTGCAATTCTCTTTGAAAGAGATGTCCCTTTTGACAACTGGAATAACACACTACATGATGTACATTCCTCTTTGTAAAGACTGATGATGTCAGCACCCTGTAAGTACAGCAGGAGAAGGGAAACCACCCAGTAATGCGAATAGTGTGCTGTGCTAATACGTCTCCTCAAGTGTCATAACATAGTTAGGCAGGGGATTGAATCCTGCAAATGCTCAGTGTGTGTGTGTGTGTGTGTGTGTGTGTGTGTGTGTGTGTGTGTGTGTGTGTGTGTGTGTGTGTGTGTGTGTTGGGGGGCAGGGGGTGTGCATGTGTGCAATTCTCTTTGAAAGAGATGTCCCTTTTGACAACTGGAATAACACACTACATGATGTACATTCCTCTTTGTAAAGACTGATGATGTCAGCACCCTATAAGTATAGCAGGAGAAGGGAAACCCCACAGTAATGCGAATAGTGCACTCTGCTAATTTCTCTCTCAAGTGTCATAACATAGGTAGGGGCTTGAATCCTGCAATTGCTCAGTGTGTGTGTGTGTGTGTGTGTGTGTGTGTGTGTTGGGGGGGCAGGGGGTGTGCATGTGTGCAATTCTCTTTGAAAGAGATGTCCCTTTTGACAACTGGAATAACACACTACATGATGTACATTCCTCTTTGTAAAGACTGATGATGTCAGCACCCTATAAGTACAGCAGGAGAAGGGAAACCACCCAGTAATGCGAATAGCGAGCTGTGCTAATGCATCTCTCTCAAGTGTCATAACATAGTTAGGTAGGGGTTTGAATCCTACAAAAGCCATGTGTGTGTTTGTCACACAGTTTGTCAGTGTGTGGTGGGTTTTGCTTTTATTATTGTATGACATATAATTATAACAGTAAGTGCAATGCACACATCAGGTATGTGTGTGCCACATACAGATATGTACCTGTGACCTTCAATAGTTCCTATGTGTGAAGCCTGCCTCATATGAATACAGTTGTTACCTGTGCCAGCTTGACCTGCAGATTCCCAGACTGTACACCATACATGTATGTTGTTGACAATGCAGGCTACTGCAGTGATCTGTGTCCTAGGACAACTGGGTGACACACAATTGAAAGCTGTGATATATTAATGTGAGTGAGGGTTCATGTCTGGAGTATATGTTACACATGTTATAACACAGCAAAGTCTGTGAGTAATGGACATCCAGTGTAGGTGTATGGCAACTGTTGCTGATTTGCATAAATACACCTTCTTGCTTAGGCGATACAACAAGGGACTGCACAATACCTTTGGAAATGTGAATATCACAGGATAGACAAGAAAACACTTGTCCATATGTACACACCATTACCTGTTCTACATGATGGGTGCTGCCACCTACATGGTACTACTGGAATACTATGTTAAGTACATGCTGATGACAAAGTTACAGTGGCGTTACATTAATAGAGCATGGCTTGGACAACAGGTATCTATCTGTATGATACCCTTCTGGTGGTCATGTGTGTCATGTGCAGACTGCATTGTAGGCCACTCTGTACATTTCCAGTCGTGGATGAACATATCGCTAGTGTGTTGGCATGTACGTGGGACTGCTATATGCCAAACAGTATTCTTCCCAGGGATGTGTGGGGCTCAGTAAGAATGGCTACTGGTATAGTGTAGTACTGCAGGGATATCACTGACACTGGGTTTCCTACATCTGTATATCAGTTGAGGATACATCATGTAATAGGTTCATACTAGGCTATCTCCCCTAGGGCAGTTATAAGCCTAGCCAGACTACTGTGTTTGTCTTTCGCCACCCATTTTAAATGTATTTTCATATGGCCTTTTTCCAGGTTAGTATACTCAGCCTCTGTGTAACAGTGACACAGAAGTGAAACCCAATTTTAAATGTATTTTCATATGGCCTTTTTCCAGGTTAGTATACTCAGCCTCTGTGTAACAGTGACACAGAAGTGAAACCCAGGGTAAACCTACAATCTCCCATCCACTCAGCAACAGTCCTCTTGCAGAGAGTCATTAAGGGACTCTCCCTAACCTGGACTGTGATTTTATTCCAGAGTGAAAGGAGCCTCTAGGTTATGAATCTGTCCCTCCAGCATGTCCTATTTATGTAAGTGCTGAGGTGCAAGTGTCACGAGCGCATAGCTTCATGGAAATTGGATTTTCTGAGGTGCAGCATGTCCATTAATTCCAGGTTGGACATGATTCTATATGTCAGGCATCTGTTGGAGCCCTTTGATCCCCTTGGTGAGGTACTTTTGTGGACTTTCCAGTTGCTGCAGGATAGGTCTCTGGTAAGGTACACCACAAAAGGGGCATTGTACTCAATTATGGGCCTGATGAGGGATGACTGAAGAGGCACGATGACCTCCCGTGATCTAGCTTTGAATCCCTTCATGATTAGGTGGCCTATATAAACTGCCTGTGTAACTACTACAACCATGTGGTTGTCAAATGAGAGTTTGCTATCAGCTCGGGTCCCCAGGTCCCTAATCATGTGTACAGTACTTAATGGTCCAGGTAGGCTGTGTTGAACACCTTCCCCTCGTCACTGGCCTTGGTGACTGTTTCAAAGACATCAACCAGGTTTAAGAGGCAGGATGTGCCCTCAACAAAGCTGAACTGGGTAGGATCCAGTGTCTGTAGGTCCCCAATAGCTTTATTTATGAGGTCTATGATGATCCTTTCCATAGCTTTGCAGACCAAGCTAGTCAGGCGTATGGGGTGATAGTTTCCAGGATCCGTTGAGGCACCATCTTTGTGGAGAGGGATCACTGTTGCTGTATGCCACTCCTGGGGTACATATCCTGTAGTAAGGCTGGGATTGAACAGTAGTTTTATGTTTGTGTTTAGTTCTTCTTGGAGTTCATGTAGGATGCAGCCTGGGACACTGTCTGCTCCCATTGATGCTGTGTTTTTGCTTTGGAGCGACTGAGCATCTCAGATGTCAGGGGGGCATCACTCTGCTGGGATATATATTTGCCCTTGTGGTGGGGAGGGGGGTGAGATGTTTGTGCTGAACCTGTCAGCAATGATGTTGGCAATGTATGTGGCTTAGGTGTATTCCTTGTCATTTAGGACAACTTCTGAGCATATCTGGTAATTCCCACCCAGATTCCTAACATAAGTAAAGAAAGCCTTGTGATTATCCTTAGTGTCTTGTGCAATGTTTCTCTTGAAGCTGGCCTTAGACGATTTTATGAGTGCCCATAATGTTTTCAAAATACTGATCAGAGATGCCTTCCCTTTCTGGGATATTGCTCAATCATGTAGTAGCTGCCTCCTCCTATTGTTTTCTGTTATGTGGCTGGGGTCCACAAGAAAGGACGCCTGTCTTTGGAGGATTGGGTCATGGTTATATTTGGAATTGCATGATCTGTGCATTCCTGAAGGTGTTCATAGAATGCGTTTATAAAGGATTCAGCAGTGTGGGCCGTATTTTCCACAGGCCTGGGGGCTTTGAAGGATTCCACCTCTGTCTCGGTTTTGAGGTGTGTGGAATTTGCTTTAGACAACTTTTTCACTGTGGTTTCTGGACAGGGGCTGGGGTTGGTATGTGAATATATACAGTGAGATTACTCTATGGTATGATCTTACCAGTGAGGGAATGCACTTCTGATCTGGAGCATAGAGTCCCCATGTTCGTGATGATCAGGTGCAGTATGTTCTCCCCTCTTGTGGGAGTGGTAACAAGTTGTTCCATAGCATTTGAGTTTATGAATTCTAGGAACCTTTGGCCTATGGTGTTGGAGCTACAGTAATGCTCCCAGTCTATGTGTGGGTAGATGAAGTTGCCCAATATAATGTTGTTTGGAGACACCTTCATATTTACATGTGTTCATAAGTTGGCCAAGTGAGTTACTTGGGTTTAGGAGGGTGGTCTGTAGCAGGCTATGAACTGGAAGGCAGTTTTACCCACTGTTAGTTGCACGTGGATAGTCTGTGATGCTTCATGCTGTGGCACCAACCTGGGGGTGTGGGTATCCTTGACATCTATTGATACTCACCCTCCTTTCACAGTTAGTTCCATGTTTTGGGTCTGTAAAGCATGGTATGAGGTGTAACCTGGTAGTGCTAGGGTGCTCTTGGGAGCCTTGAACCAGGTTTCTGTTACTGCACAGATATCAACATTCTCCATGCTGAGTAGAGTTTGGACTGCATGCATCTTGCGGTTTAGATGTCTGGCATTAAGTATCATTACTTCCAGTTTCTTATCCCCTGTGATACCTATGTAGGTGGGTTTGTGTTTTCAGCCTTACCACCAGAATGAAAACATATGCAGACATTACACTTTTGAAATTAACACTGGTGTATAAAAACACTACAATGACAATCATACTGTTAATGCATCAGGCATGCTGGGATATACCCACATTGATATCATTACACTGTACTGTAAACAACATGATAATGTTACTACAGTGCTGTGTAGTCACCCTGTGCATCAGCACCATGCTATCCTGTCCCTGCATCAGTGTTACAGATTGCAGGAGGTGGCACAGTTTCATCATATGCACAGGGTGTGTACTTGGTATGCCAGAGTCTGCCATTGACACATCCAATCAACATGTATGTGTGTGTGTGTGTGTGTGTGTGTGTGTGTGTGTGTGTGTGTGTGTGTGTGTGTGTGTGTTAGTGAGGGACAACAGTACAAAATGGGGCAATGTTGATGCGGTGTGTGTGTGTATGTGTTAGCCCTAGGTGTTAGCATTATGCATGCACACAGTTCCACCACATGGCTGCCATATACGGGTGTTTGTGGACAGCCACAGACTGTACCTGCCAGGTCATACAGATTACTGTCTCTGGCCACGGACACAGTACCTGTGCCTGGCAGGGGTGCTACGGACAGTATCAGGTACTAAGCCAGACTGGGTACTGTCATCAGAAGCAGTTGGTTGATGACTGGACACATGTCCCTGCTGGGACTGTCCAGAGCCACGTGCACGTAGTCTTCTAGGACGGTTTGATGACAGCACAGACCCAGCATTGCTGGGGCTGGTACTGGGACTGTGGGAGCGGCTGTGGGTTTGTTGTCGTCCGTGACGACTGCCAGCTGATGATGTTGCTGGCATACGTCCACGTCGACCCCTGAACTGTCCTGCATTGCCCTGGCTCATGGGCATGTAGTTGTGGAACAGATCTAATGTGTCCCCCCAACGTCTGTCAATGACCTCGCCGACAGTACGGATGGCAGCCGCAGCGTCACACATAGTGTCATTCATAGCAGTGCGATGTGCTCTAAGCTCCCTCAGACCCTGTCTGGTGTACCGTTCCATATGTGCCTGTGCCTGCATTACAGCCCGGAACATAGCTGAGGTTGAAAGACCTCTGTGGGCACTTCTGACAGGGGCAGTACGACCACAGATGCTCCTACGAGAACCCCTGGACATCTGCCTGTGTGGTACCATGTCAGGACTCTGGCCATGGCTGCTGTGAGGGGATGCATGTGCCACTGATACCACATTACCCTGGTCAATGCCTACTGTATGCTGTACCTCACCTATGGACATTGGTGACAATGGATGTATCGGCAGGATGACTGTGCGCATTGATGGGGTTGACTGCTGTGCACTGTCGATTGGCTGACCAACAACAGACCCTGTCACACCTCCCTGTGCCATTACACATGTATCATCATTATCACTATCCCCAGCAGTGGCTTCAGGTTCCCTGCTGCACTGCAACAGAGCAACACCAGAACCTGTGAGAGGAAGACAGGAAACACAGTTTACAATGTGTACACAATGTTACTACAGATGCACACGGGCACATGCACACGGGCACATGCACACGGGCACATGGGCACATGGGCACACATGCACACGGGCACACATGCACACGGGCACACATGCACACGGGCACATGCACACATGCACACGGGCACATGCACACATGCACACTCCTCAGTACAGCAGATACAAACACACACACACCTGCAATCCAACACATACACAATACTGTTTGAGGGTATTATAAGTATTAATATTATTGTTATTACACACTCACCAGCATGGATTGGCTGCCTTGCTGTTACTTCAGAGGGACCTGCACAAATAAGAGAGTTATTGTCAGTGGCCACAACTGTGCCATTGATACTGTGAGTATGATACAGTACAGTAGTACAACAGTTGGCTTTCACAGGTGTACTGATGATATTCAGAATGTCAATCTTGCACAAGAATAGGCAGGATAACAGCTACACACACAGTACACATCTCACACATGCATGAACTACCAGTGCAGAGAACAGTCAACTACAAATATGGCATGTTACCTGCACACTCCATGTCCACATGCTGGGTGGCTCCAACCTCCATCATGACACATGTCTGTGGATGTTGTTGTTGGGCTTGAGCCACAACACTTAGGAGGAGCTCCTCCCCTCTGGTGAGGGGGGGGTGGATAGGTACCCCACCACCTGTGGGAAGCTGTTGTCTGTGGATATCAGACGCACGCTGACTGACATTTCTAATTAAATCACTGCAGTGATGGCGTACCTGCTCATATGTCCGGTTATGCATGCCTATGTCATTTACCCGACGGACAAGGTCTTGCCACAGTGCAGCCCTCTCCTGCTGGTTCTGGCTGGTCCTGGAAAACAGTGTGGAAAAATCCCGCACCAGGCTCCGGTGCATCTCCTCATCCTCTGTAGCTGAATAACAGGGGTTGCGCTGATGCACCATCGCCCTGGAAGGAAAAGAAAAATATGTGAGCAAGTAATATGGCACACATAATACTCTAGTGTACTGATATCACTGAACTGCCATATATAGCATCTGTCTGTCTATCAGGGGATACACATGTAAATTACCACATATCACTGCTCAGCCATCAACTGTGTGACAGTGCCTGGCACACTCCATACAACAAACTAGTACACACCAGCAACTCGGCACACTGTTTGAGGTACAATGCACAACCTCACACTGGGGGTATGTATCAAGCTAATGGATGGAGAATATTGTCATCCCATGTAATGCATGCAATGCACATTTACATTTTCACTGGTAATCCACCCTAGTCTTTGCTGCCATACCCCTACCTACACCGCAGTCGTACACTGTGAACTACAGCACAACATATGGCAATGTAGTATGTTTGTATCCCAATAACTGACACATCCTTCTCTGGCCTCACACCGAGGACACACACTACCATGACAGACACAAATTCATGCTGAGCAATCACACCATTACAGACCTTGCACACAGTCAGTGTCACACTCATTCCACCTCACATAGTTGGTATTGCAATGAGTACATGTGTGTGTGCATTGTCATAGGTAGGTACTATGCTATTGGCCCTGGGCCTACAGCAGCATAGCCTTATGCTACCCTGCCCCTTGGGACACATGTAATGTGACTGTACTTGCTCCTGTCAAGCAGTTACACAGAGGTGACTCATACGGCATATTACCTATCTCCATAACATTCATCAGGGTTATGTCTGACATCTACTAATAAGGAGCCTTGCTTGTTAATGCTGGGTGGTTTAGTCCAGGGTATGGCTTATTTGTGGATAGGAACCTGTACCTCCAGCATGTGCTCTTTACTGCGGTAACAAGGATGAGGGCCATAGGTCATTTAGGCTGGACAGGTTGTGAGGTGTTACCATAGTGGTTGGACAACTAGTATGGGTGTGACATAACTCTCTATATCCAGCAGTGGTAACCTCTGTGTAGGTCATATGAAAGGCACTCTATCTGTGGTTTTGTCCGTCACTCTCCATAGGGAATGTGTTTGAGGGCATTATCACTCTTTGTTAGGTATGTCTGTGGCCTTTTCCATTGCTGTAGTTGTCATGGGAGGTACATACCATGTAGGGCATTGCGAGGTGTAGAGGGGTACACAGACCTACATTTCCCTAGCTGACACACCATTTGTGATGACACGTACCATGTACAGGGATTACAAGACTAGTGTGCCACTGTGAATATCAAAAGGGAGGCTATTGTACACTTGTTTCCCATGTTCCCTTCTGACACCTCCTGTAGTAGGCAGGCAACCACCTATGTGGTAGTTAGTGGTTAAAGTGTTTTGGCATGGGGTATGGTACTCCAGTATCCACACTGGTGTTCAGTCCATGCCTTTGTTGCAGTACATCTGCCCCCATGTGCCTCTCTCACTCTCTCTAAATAGATATATATATATATATATATATATATATATATATATATATATATATATACAGATAGATAGATATATTCATATACATACATATCTATAGACATTCATATCTGTCTGTATATGTGTATGTATCTCTATATATCTATATATGTATGTGTCTATTACATCTATATGTATATACATATTCTATCTATCTATATATGTTTATCTATTTATACATACCTCTCTATCTATGTACATATATATATATATATATATATATATATATGTATATACATACACATACACACACTAACATACTTCTAATCATCCATTGCTGTACAACCTACATTGTACATTGTACTGCAACCTACATTGTACTACAACCTACATTGATATGTGCACATAGCAACTTTCAACTACATATGTATGTCCAGCCTTCACTAACAGTTGCAGTATGTCCCTTGCCCTATGCACATCTTCATATACATATAGATACAGACTGCTAACACATATGGAGGGTTCACAGTATGTAGATTATTAGATGATGTAGTTTACATTACCTTTGTTTCTGACAGCTTTTTTGGATGGCTGGCTTGCTGGCTGGCTTGATGGCTTGTTTGTTTTTTTTTTTTTGTCTCTCTCTTTCTGTGTGTCTCTCTCTCTCTCCCTCCAGTGGCTGCAATGATATTATTGCATGTGTGCAGTGGCAGTACAGGCTGCTTTTGTAGGTATCTGCACATGTGCATGTGATGGCCTCTGCACCAATTGTTGGCCAGCATTTACTAATTGCATGCAACCTGCTGTGTAGTAATTGCAGTTCTCACTGTGATTTCAGGACAGTGCTATAAAATGTTAGGTTAGGTAGGCATAGGCCTTTCAGTTTAGCAAGGTGGGGACCATGCTGGTTTGCTGTGGACACTGTTGTGTCAGTCAAAAGGTTGGTATGTCTCTCATATCTAAGGCTGTGTTGTAGCCACTGAAATGCATGTTGTACTGAAACCTGACTGTTGCTTCTTGCAGTTCATTCTTCTCAGTGTGTATGTTAAGTCACACCTAATAATGCTAACACTGTTTACATGGGCGTATGTACTTTCCTGTGGGACTCGTGGATTAACTGGTATACAACAGTAGCTCTTGCAATGTGTTGCTATGGCTTCACTATTTTTCCTATACATTCACTCCTTGAAGGCCTGATATTTGTCTTTACTGGAATGTGTTGCTATGGCTTTCCTATTTTCCATTTACATTCACTCCTTGTAATGCATGATATGTTTCTTTCAGCAGCAATTATATGTTTGGTGTGGTTTGGTGACACTGCATGCAGTTTGGTGAGGCCAAGGTCTGGGGTTTGACATTTACAAGGGTATCTTATTTTGCTGATGAGCAGTAGTAAGGCCTTGTACTTTGTACTAACAGTTATGAATATCAGGCACATGCAGTGCTTGTAAACTGCTATACTGTCCTTAGTTTGTTAGATGGCTACATCCTTTGATATTTCTGGGTTGTACTCCTACATGAGGGTGTGCTTGTGGAAGCAATTCTACAGCTATTCGCAGAGTGTGTAACAGCAGACAGGCTGATATGCTTGTGTGTTTCTGACACTTCCAGGCCTGAGATACTTTCAGGTATATATTTGACCAGCCTCAGGGAACGGTACATATCAGTGGGATACACCCGTGATATATTTCAGATATTCTGCAGTTGTGACTGTGGGGTATTTTGAGCATATGGATTACACCATTTCTGACATGCAAGTAGTGTCTACTGTAACGTATTGACAGTTACCATTACGTGGGATTCCCCACCTTTCTGCCTACTGTTAGTACATTTTGCAGGGAGTCAGTGGGGCACAGGTAACATTTTATGACAAATGAAGGACATCCCTGTAAATCAGTCACAGTTGGGATGTCTGGCCTCATACCTATTCAAATATGGTGGTGTTTATCCTGCTCTGATACCGTGTGTGTTTTGTAAGGTGCTACTGTAACATTATTACCTACTAGCATGGCTGTTTCTCTTATCACACTCATGTAATGCGATTCCACAAAAATTGCCACTAAACATACTGGGAACAAGCTTTGTGTAATGGCCTTCCTATATCCCCTTTACATTCACTCCTTGTATTTCATGATATATTTCTTTCATCACCATGTTCTTGTATGTTTGACATGGCTCAGTGGTAATTCATGCAGACTAGTGTTTCCAAGGTCTGGGGTTTGAGATTAACAGGGGTATTTAATTATGCTGATGAGCAGAGTACAGGCCTTGTCATACAGAGTGACTAAGGCACTTTTAAGCAGTTGTAAGCGGGTTTGCCTCAGGGAAAGGTACATATCAGTGGGATACACCCATGATATATTTCAGATATTCTGCAGTTGTGACTGTGTGTGTGTTTTGAGCATATGTATTACTACACCATTTCTGACATGCAAGTAGTGTCTACTTTAACTTATTGATAGTGTACATTACGTGGGATTCCCCACCTTTCTACCTACTGTTAGTACATTTCACAGGGAGTCAGTGGAGCACAGGTAACATTTTTTGACAAATGAAGGACATCCCTGTAAATCAGTCACAGTTGGGATGTCTGGCCTCATACCTATTCAAATACGGTGGTGTTTATCCTGCTCTGATACCGTGTGTGTTTTGTAAGGTGCTACTGTAACATTATTACCTCCTAGCATGGCTGTTTCTCTTATCACACTAATGTATTGCAATTCCATAAGAATTGCCAGTAAACATACAGGGAACAAGCTTTGTGTAATGGCCTTCCTATATTCCCTTTACATTCACTCCTTGTATTTCATGATATATTTCTTTCAGCACCATGTTCTTGTATATCAGTTATGGCGTAGTGGTAAGTCATGCAGACTAGTGTTTCCAAGGTCCTGTGTTCGAGACTGACAGGGGGATTTTATTTTGCTGATGAGCAGACTACAGGCCTTGTCATACAGAGTGAGTAAGGCACTTTTAAGCAGTTGTAAGCAGGTTTGTGCTGGTTTGCACGATGCTCACACATGCGCACAGTGGCTTAGCTATGCGCACACTCGCTTAGCTAAGCGCACACAAGCCCACACCCGCTGACTACTGCTTAAAAGTGCTTACTCTCGCTAACACCCGCGCTAATTTCTTTTAAAGAAAAGAAAATGGGGAGATAGGACAGTGGTGAAAAAAGGGGCAGAAAGAGAGTAGGACAATAGGAAAACAAGCTCGGGATTTGCAAGAAGGATGTAGGGAAGGCCCATAGCTTCCCATTTCTTTATCAGCAACAGCTGTGCATATGTGTGTAATTTGGTGTGAAATTTCAAACCTTCCACCCCTGAAGGGAGGGGTGAGGACAACAAAATATGTTGTACAGCCAGTTTTAATTATCAGTTGACATGTCCAGCAGACATGTCTGCAAAATGGGCAGCTATGTATGGGGCGTAATTTTTTTGTGGGAACAGAGTGCCCCTTTTTTTTTTTCCAGGTGAGAGTGGAATGTGAGGTACAGGAAGTAGGTATATTTGGGGAGGTAGGTTGGGGAGGTTAACAGACAAGACAAACAAGACACATACAGGGGCGGAATACACATGTGGGGGGGGTACACAATTGATGGGGATTGATGTTTGGATATGGCGAGCCCATGAGCCCACAGATGGCAACCGTGGAACTGAGATCCCTACCCATGGGCAGTTACCACTGCGCCTTCACTGCCCAGGACAGGGCTGTGCTGGGGGCTGTATAGGACGGGCAGGCACACCCGTGAGTTGCGCCACCCTCGCCTCAAGCTGGCGTAGGGGTTCAAGAACAGAATGCCTGATCTCGCTACGCACCACAGACCGGGCACTTTGGAGGGTGAGTGGATGTTCTCCTCTGGCCATGCTTGCAGAGGGGGGACAAGCCCCATCCCCTGCAGCGCTTCCACCCAAAGGTGGCACAGGGTCACCGGAAGAGGTTCCGGCCTGGGCACTGGTGCCAGGTGCACTCGCCAGCTGAGGTGGGAGAGGTGGGTCCGCTGGAACCCACCTTCCCTGTTGTCCTATGTTTATCAGTATTTTATGACATTTTGGGTTAGTAACAAACAACACCATTCAAAATTAGTTGTAACAGCATGCATCAGTATTCCCATTAACCAAACACCCATGAATTCCAAACATTGAACAATAAGCATAACACATGCATATTTAGAACAATACACAATCCAGCAGCATGCACAGTTAATTGATGGCAACAGGCCATCAGGTTTGGATATGTGAACAGGGCACATGCATCAACGTACATGCATATTTGTATGAACCAACAGGACAAATGTCCATGGGAATTAATTGTGTATACACATACCCAGTTTGGTGTGGAATGGCATCATTTGTGAAAATGGGGTAGGGTGAAGAAATATTACATTAACAACTTAAACTACCTATACATATGCTGTACATTCCTAGTAGCTGCAGATATATATCCCCTACATGTCTTTGTACAGTTTCCTATATGTAACCTTAGGAATGTTGGTGATGGGAATGTTACTGCTACATTAAAATACATTCCATTTTTATTCATACATGTTCATATCTGGCTGTGTTCAGGTACAGCATCCTGCTACATTTGATTTATATGGCTCTAGACAACTGTGGATGTTCAGTATTTCATACAACCATAATATCTCCATATTGCAAGGGTACAGCACCATATCCAAATTGTGGGGCAGACACATTCCAGGTTTAGTACTTAATTACACCCATTACACTCTTTGGTTGTGGCTGTCTCATTCATTTCATTATGTACTGACTGCAGTATAACTTTATTCCAGACTTATTAGAGCTTTCTTGGTTGATTCATACCCTCTTTCTCACACTCTCACTTGTTTTATTTTTACAATTCAAGATGGTACTTAATTCTAGGCGTTATTAACATTTCTTACTTGGTTACAACAATCCTCTCCAACAGACTCACTTATTTCATATGGCAGATTTTAAAAGGGGATGTATTTGACACATGTCTATCCTTTGTAGATTTATTACCAGTCATTTTCAGGGTGAAGCAGTTATCTGATATTACAATACAGGTGGAAACTCTATTTCAGACTTGTTTAATGTTTATTTCTGGATTACAGACTGCATCACTTATCTAATTGTACAGTACTAGCAGAATCTTTTTTCTAGGCTTATTTGAACTTTATTAATATGTAACAACACTGAACTCTTTTACAAGCTGTCTCACTTATATTCTATAACAATTCCAGCAAAATAATTACTAACCTGCCTTGTGGCGCAACCTCAGCAGCCTATCAGCATAGGCTCGCTGATTTATGGAACGGACACCTGCAGCTGTAATATAAATGAAGTACTATTGGAACATACATCTCCATAATATAGACTAGGATAATTTCTTACATACTTAATTACATGGATACTTACTCAATAGTGGGGCATTGGGCATTTGCCGGGCCTCCTGTATCCAACGGTTCAGTTGGTCCTGCTTACGTCTCTTCAGGTCCGCATGGTGGTGATGGACCTGTTCACCAGTCCTTGGTATGCCTGTGGCACTGGTGAGATCATGTGCCAACCAGTGCCACGCCTCTGCCTTGTATGCACCCCAGGGAACCTGGCCCTGCATAAGTTGAGCCTCATGATCGTGGAATAGGAGCCAAACCATATATTTGGACTCCTCAACACCCCACCTCTGTGCTCTAAAGCGACTTCCCTCTTCTGCACTTGCCATCCTCACTGCAGATGGATACCACAATCAGTTATGCTGTGTATTCCCGCCTATGGGGCTTATATATGTTCGTTTTCCAGCACTTATCAGTGATTGGCCATTTTGGATATTTATCAGCTTAAGAAAACCTGCTTTGTCATGCTTCTATTTCCATTCATTCCTATATATATGCTAATACTGCATTTCTCAGTACAACTGTCATGGCTTAGTGGTTCAGTACTTTGACTATGGTGCACAGTATCCTGGGTTTGAGCCTGGGCATTGTTTTTTTTGTTTTTACTACTGTCTAGACAGGGTAGGAGGTGTGTCTGTGTAAAGGCGGTTTTGATACAGCTTGCTCAACGTTGCCTGCCAGTAAGCCGGTTGGCGCGCTGCGCAGCTCCACACAAATGGCCTATGCTGGGTAACGCGTTATTTGGCTATGAGCACACATATTACATTGTGAGAAGTGTTGCTCAGCTATGGGCACTCATTTTAAGCGTGATAAAGTGGTGCTCAACTCCGGGCATTCATATTACACCTGTTAAACCACTGCTCACCTGCGGGCAGTCATATTACGCTTGTTAGACCACTGCTCTCCTATGGGCACTCATATTCAGATTTGTAAAGCCTTGCTCAGCTATGGGCACTTATACAATTTTTTTATATTTTCTTGTGTCGGATTTCTTCAAAATACATGGCCCATTTCATTACATTTTAAATTATAGTTTTATTTATATATATATATATATATATATATATATATATATATATATATATATATATGAAAATGATGTTATGGGGGTTCGAACCGTGACTACCTCCTCTTTGGCCAACGTCTCTACCGCTACGCTATTGCTACTTGGCTTAATTTGCATATTTAGATCTTATATGCTTTTCAGTGACTGAGCAGAGAGCATATTCATGCAAACGAGCGCAACTACGGGCAAACATTTTGGAAATTATAAAAAAAAAAATTAAATTGCTATTTTTACATTTTACATTACAGTTGGGTTTATAGTCTGTGGGGGCATGTGTGGTGTTGTGTTCCTTGACATTTCGCTCGTGGGAGTTTACTTTCAGGACTCTGACTCTACTGGAGGCGTGTCCCTTTGCAGAACTCGGCATTCAGACACGCCCCCTACTGTCCTACACGGACCGTGTTAGCCTAGGGTGTGATTCAGCATGCCCTCATGAATATGCATGGCATGCTGACATCATACCGTTAGACTGCAGCCTCCATGTAAGACATATTAACTCTTACACGGAGGTTTCGTTAATCCTGCCCTCTATCTTTGTGTGCAGAAAAATATCATAGGTTTTATCTATCACACAACAAATAGTGCCGGGACACACTCATCATTTTTCTCTGTATCAGTACAAAAAAACGGCTAACAAAGTCATTATATTTCAAAAGTAAAGCATAAAATATATCACAGAACAAACACTCTGTGAGTCTGGTAGCTCCCACTCCCCAGAATGTATAAATGGATACAGGGCCCCCCCCCCTTAATCATCCTTGAGTGTGTGGGGGCCCCACAAAAGCATTTGTTAGTTATGCAAATATGAGGAGGAAAAAATGTATTAATTTTCTGATTACAGTCTTTATCCTGCACAGTGTTGTGATATGCCCTGTTAGGATAAAGCTGATAATAGCCTGTATCAAACGCACCCATTCTAAAACCAGCCCTGCTAAGATGTGTGTATGTACAGAAAGTTGTATACTTGGGGGGGGGGGGGCTTTCAATTGTGTGGTTATTGTTTCTTTAATTTTCATCTGTCAAACCTTAGAGGTGTACACAAGAAGTCATTGTAGCTTGTGTTTGAAATGGGGACAGTGAAGAAATTATTTATTTTACTTTTCTCACAGACCTCAGAGGTGTGCAAAGAAAGTTACTATAGCTTGCATAGAGGCAGTGAGCTGTCTAGGAGCAACGAAGTAGAGTAGTTTACTCTAATCACTATTTTTTTCACTTTCCTCACAATCATACATCAAGCATGTATAGAGAAGGCTGCTGCTTTTGGGGTTGGTGTGAAGAGTGAGGATCCATACTAGGTATACGTATGCCAGCAGTCAGTTGAAATACATAGCAATTTGAACTTCTACTTTTGGCTTATCATGCTAGAAGCTCCATTGTGCCTGACTGAGAGTGTTTCTTAAACAGTCTGCAATTACAGAGCTGACACAAGTATATTTTTTGCACTTTATCTAACTGTTTAACGTTTCTTATCAGTACTGCACTGTTTTTATTTATTTGCTTAACAGTGCTGCACTGGTTTTATTTATTTTAACAGTATTACACTTTTATTTATTTGCTTGACTGAATTATTTAATTTTCTGTGTGCATTTATATATTTGCTCACCTCTGGTTGAATTTTTTTCTCCCACCCTCACCCTAACTGCTGTTGTGTTCTTAAAGTTGGTGGCTTTTGCTGTTGCCTGCCCCTACTGTAAATTTGATCTGGGACACTACTCCCATTCCCACCTCATTAGCTCATTCAGCCTAATTCAAAGTTCATTTGGGAAGGCCAAAACCCTTAGATCTGAAGTAGGGAGTTCATTTGTCAGCAACCTGTGGGTCTTGGATCCGATATCGGATCCGAGCCAGCAACTTGTTTCAAGCTAATGGATCCGGGCTCCTAGCTCCTCCCCTCACCCATAATCCCCTGCTAACCCTCCATGACCTCAGATCTAGTTTGCCGCGCTGGTGGATAGCTGGATTCTTGCGAGCTCATCTAGTCTTGGCAGTTAAGTTGTTAGTTTTCTGTCAACTTTCTTAAATTTTCTCAAAATTTTCTGTGTGTAAGTGTTAGGTACCCTTTAGAGTAATATATTTTCTTTTAAGTAGTTTTCCCTCCCTTCACTGGTTGTTAGAGTGTGTGTGTTGTGTTTTGGGGCCTGTGTGTGTGTGTTACATTACTTTTCTTTAAGTATGGCTGAGGCCCCAAAAGCCATTTTTTCTAAATGTACCGAGTGTGGCCATAAGCTCTCCCCGGCTGATGGCCACACTCGGTCAGTGCCTTGGGGTTGAACACCTCACCTCAGGCTGTACCATTTGTGCAGCGTTCAACCCCAGGGCACTGAAAGAGCGGAAGTCGAAGCTGGTCTTGGCGGGACTTTTACCCCCGGACTCGGCTCCGGCCTCCGCTGCTCCCGTGGCTCCACCACAGGCTGTGGTTGCTGCCATTCCTGCCCCCCCTTCCTCCGTCCGGGACTCAAAGTCCCGCTAAAGTGTCGGAGGACAGGGAGACCAGGAGGGAGAAACTGAGGGAGAAGCACCACAAGCGGCAGGCCGAGACCTCCGTTTCGGCCCCGCCAGCTAAGCGGGCTTTTCCCTCCACTGCTCCTAGGTCTCCTCCTCCTTGGCTCCGATCCCCTTGTTTCTCCCCAGGGCCCGAGAAGGAGGAGGCCCGATCTCCATCGAGGTCATCGAGGTGGCATTCCAGGCCTGCCTCGGTGACCTCCTCGAGATCGACCTTTAGTATGTCCGATGCAGACTTGGACCGGATGATGCGAAGGTTCATCCAGGCCCAGCTGCAGATGGGAGCGCTCTTGCCTCCCCCCCCCCTTCGGGGGGGAGCTCGATACCTTTTTTCCATCCCATTACTCCTTCTCCGACCCGCTACCCGGGTTCGGAGCGTTCGGAGCCGAGCAGCGTTGGAGCCGGGGGTGGGTCGGCGCCAACAGTACTTGGTACTTCGGATCCGACCCTGCCCTCGAGCCTGTCGGGTCCGACCTCTCGGAGCTGAGGCCCGTGCTTCGGATCTGACGGATTCAGTGTGCCTTCGGCTCCGTCCAGGTCGTAGCGCACTGGTCCTTCGGATCCAATGGTCTTGGCGCTGGTTCCGATCCCTTCATCGGATCCGAGTGGGAACCTACTTTCAGATCCAAGAGAGAGTGGTTCCCCCTCGGCTTTCGATGTTGTGGAGAGGGCTCTGTTGAGAGCATCTGGACCCCCCGTCCTTGTCTCGGCTCCTCCCTGCACTCCCTCTCTGCTGGGCCAGGCTTCCATCACCCGGCCAAAGGGACAGCCTGCTTCAATGTCCCAGAAGGTTCCATTGGAACAGGATGTAGCTGGCGAGGCCTCCTCGGACAGCCCCCCCGAGGAAGTGCCCCGCAAGCATAAGTGCAAGAGGAGGCACGTGGACTCCCCTGAGTCCTTAACTGAGGACACGGACTTGGAGGAAGGGGAAGGCTCCCAAGATCACCCCCTGAGGATGTCTCCTTTGGAGACATCATGGAGATGCTGAGGATCAGAGGTGGGTGGTCTGCCCCCGAGTCTTCCTCCGACGAGTCCGTGTTTTTGGAGGCATTCGAAGCAGGCCCGTCTACCTCTTGGGTGTCCCCTCCGGCAGACCCCTTGGTGGACCTCATTACCACCAGGGCATGGAAGGATCCGGACACCGTGGAGCCAATACCAAAACGCCCGGATAGAATACTTAGCCCCCCCTCAGACCGATCACACTGGAGTAAGGGCCCCCCCGTAGATGCCATGTTGACGGCGCCAGCCACAAAGAGGGAATTGGCTGAGGAGAGTCCCTCAGTCCATCCACCGAGCAAGGAGTCTCGCTCGATGGACCACTTAGGGAAGGGAGTTTTTAGTTCAGCGACCTTCTTGGTAAGGTCTCTGAACTATATGGCACATGTCATCAGGATGCAGCGGGATCTTATCAAAGAATACGCTGCCTCCCCTCCCGAGTCCATGTCGGCGGATGACAAACAATTGTATTCCACCCGAATGGCCACTCTGAGATCAATTTCAAATACCTCTATGCGGCTATTGTCCCACGCCACAGAGGGAGCCACTAGGGCTAGTGGAGCAGGCCTAGTCATGAGACGTCAGGCCTGGCTCCGTCATTGTGACTTTGCGGCGCCTTTTAAAGCATCTTTTGCGAACGCCCCTTTCGATGGTTCTGCCCTTTTTGGCAAAACGGTTCATGAGACACTTGTCCAGAGCGAGAAAGACTGGAAGACGTTGTCTGCCGTCGGAGTCCGCTTCTCTGCTCCCCAGCGGTCCTTTTTGAAGAACCAAAAGGGTCAGAAGAAGATGTGGTTCAGGAAATCACAACATTCCCAACCCGCTCCGGACAACCAGTCCTTCCGTGGCAGAGGAGGACAGGGAGGACGCCGCCCCAGGGGCAGAGGGGCTCCGAGAAACTTTGGGTCCAGAGAACCTTTCTCTGAACGGCCCGCGCAGCAGCCCTGAAGGGTTGCCCGGCTGCTCCACTCTGGAGGCAGTCGGGGGGTGCTTCTCAGAGCACCTAGTGGCATGGGAGTCCATCATGGCAGACTGCTGGGTGCTTCGCATTATATCCAGAGGGTACAAAATACCATTACTCCATGTCCTCAAATTCAAAAACCTCCTCGATGTACCACTCGATCAGAGGGAGGCCGCAGCCGCAGAAATTCAGCAACTGCTAAGAAAAAGAGCCATCCAGCCCGTCCCCCAAGACCAGCTCGGATTAGGGTTCTACTCCAGGTTCTTTTTGGTGCCAAAAAAGACGGGGGACTTGAGACCGATCCTAGACCTTTCCCGCTTGAACCTGTCAGTAACCAAGGAAAATTCTGAATGGTCACTCTTCAATCTATTCTTCCCCTTCTCCTTCTAAGGGAGAACAATTGGATGTGCTCTATAGACCTCAAGGATGCATACTACCACATTCTAATGGACAGACGATCCAGGAGGTTCCTCCGCTTCTGGCTGGGAGCCAGTCACTACCAGTTCAGGGTCCTTCCCTTTGGCCTCACCACAGCCCCCAGGGTGTTCACCAAGGTATTAGCAGTGATTGCGGCCCACCTGAGACTCCAGGGAATACAGGCCTTTCCGTACCTGGACGACTGGCTCCTGACCACCCCAACAAGGCATCTATTTTGCTCAGCCAGAGACTTCTTTCTCTGCCTAGCCCCACAGTTAGGCATCACTATCAATGCTGACAATTCCCTTCTGGCCTCAACACAAGTCATAGAATTCATAGGAGCCAGAATAGACACCAGAGAGCTACGAGCCCTTCTAACTTACAAGAGAATCCGGAATTTGCAACTCCTTGTGCGGGCTATCCTCCAATCAGAGACTGCACCAGCGGAATTGGTCCTGAGGGCACTAGGCTCCATGGCGGCAGCGATTACGCTCCTTCCATGCACCCATCTAAACATGCGGGTACTGCAATGGACACTTCTAGTGCAATGGTCTTTTCTATCCCTTCCTCTTCACCACCCCATTACTATCAGCAAGGCTTGCAGGAAGGCTCTATTATGGTGGCTCCAAGCCTCGGACCTCCATACGGGCCGTCCCTTCTGCACCTCTTCCCCTCTCGCCACGATGACCACGGACGCCTCCCGCCTCGGGTGGGGGGGGGGCATTATTCAGGCAGGACGGTCCAAGGCACGTGGAACGACACAGAGACCTCCCTGCATGTTAACGTTCTGGAGATGAGAGTGGTGCTGTTCGCGTTGCAAGCACTTCAGGATCTCCTCCCCATAGGAACGATTGCAATTCAGTCGGACAACATGTTGGTTGTCTGGTACATCAACAAACAGGGGGGAACCAGATCTTACCCTCTATGCCGCAAAGCCATGAGAGTGTGGGAATGGGCGATCTCCACCAACTGCTTTCTGATTGCAACGCACATTCCGGGATGGACCAACATCCTAGCGGTCAAACTCAGTCGCACCCTTCTTACCCCGTATGAGTGGTCTCTCAATCCACTAGTAGCGAAGCAGATATTCGCAATATGGGGGCAACCCTGCTGCGATCTTTTTGCGTCTCCATCAAACACCAAATGCGGCAATTTCTTCGCTCTAATCCCCCCTCCAGGGGAAACTCCAAGAGACGCTCTGGTGCATGCTTGGCCACCCGGTCTACTTTATGCCTATCCTCCTCTACCCCTGATGCTACAACTCTTACAGAAAGCCTCACGGTTGGGGAGCAGGATGATCCTCATTGCCCCATTCTGGCCTCGGCAAATTTGGTTCCCTTACCTGTGGTCTCACCTTGTGAATCCTCCTTGGATTCTAGATCCCAGTCCGGATCTCATCTCCCATCCGTCGAACTTACCGACCCCAAACCTGGACAACCTGAAACTGACAGCTTGGTTGCTCCAGTTCCACTCCTAGTTAGGACTCCCGGTATCTCTTCACCAGTCAAAGCCATCCTTGTGGCAGCGCATAAGCCCTCCACCAGGAAAGTGCACAGCAGTAAATGGAAACGTTTCTCCATCTGGGCAGAGCATCATGATCTAGATCCCTTTACGGCTCCTCTTCCGTCCATATTAGACTTCCTAACCGAACTCTTTCAGGAAGGCGCTAGTTGTTCAACTGTCAAAGTGCAATTGGCAGCCATATCACATTACCATGTGGGACATGATGCAGGGCCTTTGATGTCAGCCAAGTTGTGTAAAACCTTTCTCAAGGGCACCTTCTTACTTAGACCCCCTATAAAAGAAGCCGTACCACCATGGGATCTTTCACTAGTTCTTCAAGCCTTGACTGCACCACCTTTTGAACCCGCTGCTTCAGTAAATCTCAAATTCTTGTCTTGGAAAACAGCATTCCTTGTAGCCATCTCTTCAGCAAAAAGAGTTTCAGAGCTTCAAGCTCTTTTTGTGAAGCCTCCTTATTTGATCTTTCACCCAGACAGAGTGTACCTCAGGATCAATCCTTCTTTTCTTCCCAAGATAGCATCGGAAACCAACATAAATCAATCCATAAATTTACCGGTTTTCTTCCCTAAATATCAGAATAAGGGAGAGTACAAGCTGCACTCATTAGATGTTCATAGGCAGCTTCGCTTTTATACTCATAGAACAGCTGGTTATAGACAATCCGACCAGCTGTTCGTTTCCTTTTCCAAATTTAATTTGGGGAAAGCAATTTCAAAAGTATCTTTATCACGCTGGATTTCTCAATGTATCCTATTGGCGTATCAAGTCTCTGGGAGACCCGCACCGGAAGGAGTTCGTGCACATTCCACTCGTTCCATCTCTACTTCTGCGGCCTTCAAGTCTAGAGTTCCATTGGATGATATTTGTTCGGCAGCCACTTGGGCCTCATCTCATACCTTTATTAACCACTACAAACTGGACGTGATTTCTAGAGGGAGAGCATCCTTTGTCTCTGCGGTGCTAAGCAATATCCTTCCATGATGGCCACCCAAGGTGCAGGTAGCTGGGGACTCTGTCCCACAGGTTGCTGACAAATGAACTCCCTACTTCAGATTAAGAAGTTATGTACTCACCATAACGTTCCATCTGAGTAGGTAGCTTCATTTGTCTGCAACCATCCCCCCTCCTTCCCCCTGGCCTTCTTCGGATCTATTTTTAGTTGGATACCCATTTTTTGGGTATATATTGAGGGGCAAACTCGATCTGAGGTCATGGAGGGTTAGCAGGGGATTATGGGTGAGGGGAGGAGCTAGGAGCTCGGATCCATTAGCTTGAAACAAGTTGCTGGCTCGGATCCGATATCGGATCCAAGACCCACAGGTTGCAGACAAATGAAGCTACCTACTCAGATGGAACGTTATGGTGAGTACATAACTTCTTATTCCTTAACCTTGAATTATCTTCTGTTCCTCCTCACTCCCTTTCTACTTTACAAACAAAAAAACTTTATTCAGCTGCTTTTACTGTATTTGTGTTTCCTCCTCCTACTCTATTACTTCATCTGGCTTTTTCTGCTACTTGCTGCTGCTTGTTCTCTAAAGTGTTCAATTCCATCTTTTCTGTTGCATTTATTACTGCTTGTTTATAGCCTGTTTAAATTGTGTTATTCTAAGCCTCTTAGTTTTGGTTTAAGCACTTGGGCTGTAGGCCTACCCCTTAGCTCTCCCTGGCCTTTCTCCCTCAGATTCTGACAAATATGGATGGACAATTTCCCACAGTTTTTCCTGGCAGTCTGGTTGATGTGGGCATCCTGAGACAGTGTAGCAACTGCCTTATGTACACAGACAACCATCTCCATCTACTGCTGCTACCTAGGAACACAAGTAGGGAGAGATGCAATTACATAAGGAACCTAGAGTCTATGCTCTCTCTCTCTGTCACAAGCTAGTATATCTGGCACTGAGGAGGTTGTCAACAGAATAACTATACTTCAAACACCCCCATATCTACACAGCACACACCCCCACATTTGCAGAGGTCCTCAACAAAAACATACCCAAACAAAGGAGACCTCCGAGGCAAAAACACAAGCAATCTGCACAGCCCTTCACACCACATTCCGTGCATAGTTCAGACACGTGTCGCACAGCCACTAAGGCTTAACAATAAAACCAACATGTTAGTCATAGGAGTCTCCATTGTGTGGCACACAAATGTGCCTCTCACCAGGCTGGATAAGGAGAAAATCATAGTTTCTGTCAGGGGCCAAAATCCACCATATCACATACACACTCAAGTCTCTCAACTGTTATGACTCTGACTTGAGAAGTACCTACCTGGACTGTATGAAGAGAGACATGATTGAACTCGCTGAATATGTGTCCCAGACGAGTATGTCCCTAGCCTTAAGCAGCATTCTGCCATCACTCAGAATGATGCCTCAATACAAAAAAAAAAATGATTGACTTTAACAATTGGCTTAGTTTCTTAGTTTTGTTGTCATTCCAGGGAGATCCAGTACCTGACAACCTGGGAAGATATGATCGACAGACCATAATGCTTTGCCAGAGATGGCCTGCATCTGTCTCACTTGGGCTTCAGGGTTCTGGCAAAGGCTCTTGCCTCTCCCATAGTGCCTTTTTTAGGAAAAGTGATGAGGTTAAAACTACCAACATAAAAATTTCAACAAAACCCAAATTAAAGGTCGTGCTGCTAAACGCTAGGAATCTAAACATGAAACTGCACTCATTGCAAGCATTCTTAACCCTGGAAATTCTGACATCTGCACAGTCTCAGAAACCTGGTTTAAAGCTGCGGAGAGCACCCCAGCCTTACCTGGTTACTCATTCTGTCATACATTCAGACCCCAAACTGTGGGCAGTAAAGTCAAAGGAGGTGGAGTTTTAATATATATTAAAGACATACACACCTACAGGCTGGTCAAACAGTATGGCACACAGTAGATACTCCAGGTGCAGTTAACCATTGACAAGACCCCTATACAAATGATAGCTAGCTACTGGTCCCCAAATCTGACTCAAGATGCCCAATCTGCCTATCTGGACCTCTTCATATCTATCAGGATTCAACCCTTTACCCTGATCCTGGGTGACTTTAACTACCCAAACATAGACTGGAAAACTACTCATGCCAGAACACAAATGTCCAGAGATTCCTCAATTTTATCAATGCAAATGCTTTGGAACAGCTAGTTGATACCCCTACAAGAGGTGATAATATCTTGGACTTGGTATTAACCAACAAGAGTGACCACTGCAGCATCGCTGCAATATCATCCTCCCTGGTAAGATCCGACCATAAAGTGGTCACTTTCAAAGTCACCATCTCACCCGAGCTCCCCTATAACTAGGGCCAAACAAAAAAACTTCTCCAAAGCCGACTACAGCCTCCTGAGGGATGGTATAAACAAGTTCACAGTCCCCTCCCCCTCTTTAGGAACTGGCACCAGTATCCAAAACTATACCAAAGCACTATGCAAGCATTTATTTAGATACATGGACTCAGGAATACCTGACAGGACTAAATCATCCTCCTCAAGGAAGAGTAAACCTGTCTGGTGGACATCTGCAGTAAATAAACTCTATAACAAAAGGAATAAATTGCTGTTCAGGACCAAGAAGGAACAGATGCCCAATTGGAAGCAATCTTTCCTTAGCCTGAACAAGCAAATAAGAGCACTAGTGAAATCCTCCAAAGCTCGAGTCCAAATTGGCCACATCAGCTAGAGACAATCATAAGCCCTTCTTCACATTATGTCCGCAGTCTCAAAGGAAGCACCCAGATCTGTTCAGAACTGGTGGTCAAGGACACCGCATATACAAATGCCATAGATAACACAAACTTGCTGGCTGACAGATTCAGCAAAAACTTCACCCCTTTGTCTCCCCTATCAGTAAATCAGGATATTCCCAGTACCTGTCCCTTTCCCCTTATGTCTAGAGAACAGGTCATAACTGCTCTCTCAAAGGCAAAAAATACAGCCTCCATGAGACTGGATAACATCCCAGGCTGCATCCTACATGAAATCAGGGAGGGACCTGCAGCACCATTAGTTGCCCTATTCAACCAAAGCCTGAGGTACTGGCTTTGTCCCAACTGAGTGGAGGACAGCCACTGTCATCCCTTTGCACAAAGGTGGAGCCTCCACTGAACTAGGAAATTATAGACCCATTAGCCTAACTAATCTAATCGGTAAGGCCATGGAACGGATTATCATGGACCTCATTAACAAGAACATTGGCAACCTCCAAACAGTCGATCCCACACAGTTTGGCTTCATCAGGGGGAGGTCATGTTTGTTAAATTTGGTTGACTTCTTTGAATACCAAAAAATCCACCATCATCCCCTTTGGCAAAAGTGACATCCCCACAAATTAGCACATTAATAACGATGTCCTAAGCATACAGTCAGTCATGAGGGATTTGGGCACACAGGTTGATAGCAACCTGACTTTTGACCATCATGTTGCTTCTGTTGTACGGAAAGCTTTCTACATGGCCCATTTCATAAGTAAGAGTATCTCATCCAGGGACAAGGAGGCCATAACATCCCTGTATTCTCCCCTTATAAGGCCCATTATTGAGTACAACGCCCTGTTCTGCATCTGCCTCGCAAAGCACATTCAGCAGCTGGAGAGACCACAGAGGTTCCTCACCAGGAGAATCCAGGGCCTCAAAAATCTTCCATACACAGATAGCTTAAAAGCCCTATGCTTCTACTCAGTTTCATACAGACTCTTCAGAGGTGATCTCTGTCTGGAATACAAGGTGATCTTGTACCCTGCCTTGATGGGACTGCTGCATATCTGCAAGTCAAGCTGCACTCAAGTAACCCTCACGTGCGGCCTCAACCTGGTCTGTAACATCAATAGGACTTGTTGGTGGGACAGATTTGTGTCCCAGAGACTCCCCTGTCTGTGGAATAGACTCCCTCTCCACATCAAGCAGAGTACCTCTTCACCCCTTTTTAAGTGCAACCTGGATAACTGGATGGGAAACAGAAAATACATCCCTGGGATTCCACCCATGTCCCTGATGGATAGGGGCATCAGGTGCTGACTTGTCTAAACATGGGATATGCTTTTAAGAGCCTATGGGCCAATAGCCTAATAACTTCCTGTGATCCTTCTTAGTCTAACATCAGAGGGATGCATATACAGTGACCATCGTGACCATCTTTGTTTTTTGGAGGTTGAGGGAGGTGTGCAGTATTTCCAGACAGGACCTGTGTATCCTCACAGCATTTGTTTTGTTAGTTTATTGTATGCTACTATTTTGTCAGCTTTGAGCATTAAGCCTTGGGCAAAACCTATCTATTCCTTGAAAGAAAAAAAAAAGACAGGAATTATTTTCTTACACATGATTTTGTTTAGTCCACCAATGAATTAAAGGGTTGGGAAATGCTGTAACTCTATAACCCGTATGGCTTCTGGGGGCACTAGCTTAATTAAGTTATTTCCTAAATGGTTATTACTGTGCTGTCTTCATCAGTGAAGGTGTGGTGAATGTATGCAAGAAAAACAAAGGCAAGGGGGGGGGTTGAAACAGTAGGCAGTTCCTAGGGACCATTTCACCTAAGTCCAGCCCTGTACACAGAGTTGTAATGATTGATTGTTGCAACTAAATACCTGTAACTGTGAATGTCCCTTTGGGAGATGGGCCAACACAGTGTGGTACATAGGCATGTTGTAATATAAGAGATTAGTAGCTACAGGTCTGTCTGTGCATACTATTACTAAATTTTTTCAGCTTAAACTAAAAGGTTGTTTAGAAGAGGTGGCAGTGACAGGGTGATATTTAGTTTAGAAGTACCTAGGGGTCCCCAGTTGACATTTGCTGGGGGCCCCCAAAATGCTAACACCGGCCCTGAATTCCCCTACCAGAGATAGCTAAAAACAAAGGAACCTACAAATGTGGGTTGTATGCATGTAGGTTCATTTCTGAAGGACCATACATTTTACAAGACCATATAAAAGAAAGTATTATAGCCCCAGCAAGATTCACTTGTAAGTCAATGGGCCTGGTTTATATTAGTATCTGCTCAGACTGTAATGCCTTTTATGAAGTCATGACAACAAGAAGCCCAGAAAAGGGAATTAAGGATCGTCAGTAGTCAGTTAAAACAGATTTGCTGTGGTGACCCCTAAACGGGAAAAGCTGAAAGTAGTAGTCTGTTAAAACAAAAGATGAAAAGAATGGTTTATATAAGCATTCTATCATATGTAAAACGTACAAAAGTTTTTGTTCTCTGTGTTGGAATCAGTCTCACTAGATTTAAGGGGAGGTAATTTTAGAAACAAAGTAGAGGTTACAGAAGCAGAGTGGTAAATCAAATTAAAGGCAGATAGGTGTCCAGGGCGAAATGAATCTTGCAAAATAAAATATTAAAAAAAAACAAACAGCAGACTAAAGGTTTATTGTTTTTACTTAAGCAATTATTTTACAACAGTGTTCAGTACTCTGGATGTATTTTGTGTGTGTATGTATTTTTTCATTTCAAAATTTTGTGAATTAGTTTTGAATTGAATAGTTACTTTTAGTTGTTTATTGGTTGATTTTGTGTTTATAAGGTGTTTAGTTAAAGTGTTTTAACAGTTTCTGATGAAGTCTTTACAGACAAAAGTGGTATATTAAAACTTTGGATGCTAATTTTTTGGTTGTATTACTGACTAAGCTCTTAATATAGTGTTTTTTGTATTATTAGGTGGATAAGATCCTTGTCCAAAGAAGAGAGATCCAGCACCAGGAGAAGATCAAAAATTAAATACTTTTATTGTGGCAAACCCAAAAATCCATAAGCAGCAAACCAGTTTCGGCTTAATAATAGCCTTCTTCAGTGCATTAGTGTTTTGAGACAGGTCTACATACTTATATAGGTATAAAGACAATAAAATTAATTACAGTCTTACATTGATTGGCTACAAGCAAATTAGCTTAACTCATTGAGGCCAGGATTAAATAATGCACCTAGCCTAATAATCCAACTTGACTCCTTTTGGTTTAAAATAGAATGCCATCCTGATTTACATGATTTATTGCATTAAATTCTATCAATTATAGTAAATTTGAACTTCGCAGTTTTGTGATTCAAAGTATGTTTATATAGAGCATTAGATAACCTTTTATTTTTGATGTCATGCAATTGTTCACTGATTCTGAAGCTTTGCTGCTTATGGATTTTTGGGTTTTCCACAATAAAAGTATTTAATTTTTGATCTTCTGCTGGTGCTGGATCTCTCTTCTTTGGACTATGACATTTATGGTTTAATCCGTGCACCTTGTCTCCCCTGCGTGTAGTTGATAAGATGCTAACATTATGATTTATTGTTACAGTGACCACTCTTTAAAGATCTGCTGTTATGGTAAGTATACATAAACACAACTGTACTGTATTTTTACATTGTAGTCTAAAGGAAGTTTCTTAGCGATTGGGCCATGAAAGCTGGACTTACTATTGCTGCTGTTTTATTTCTAATTAAAATTTTTAAATAATTTTATGTTTGCATT